>NC_089838.1:112958469-113260344 GCF_035609145.1 Eleutherodactylus coqui | reverse complement strand
AGCAGGATTATTTCTGAAAATGATTCATATAATCCTTTCACAGAAATATTCTGCATGTAACACTATGCTTCCTCACAGAGCATTGTTATCAGGAAAAAACGGCACTTTGTTATCAGTCACATGAAGATACTTGATTTTTAAGGGATAAATACAATATATATAAATTTAGCTAAAACGGAAAGAAATTTACTCTAGAATTTTAATTACTTACTCTGGAATTGTAATCTAAACCATAAAAACTCAAAATATCTATCTATCTATCTATCTATCTATCTATCTATCTATCTATCTATCTATCTAGATAGATAAATAGATAGATAGATAGATATTCTGAGTTTTATCGTTTCGATTAAAATTAATTTATTAAAATATTAATATTTATGTCTGTGTAAAACTGTATAAAAGTTTTAGGCAGATGTGGAAAGTAAGTAAGGGTGTGAAGTTTTGTTTTTTGGCCCTTTACCTTCAAAACAGGTTCAGGTCTTCTAAGTACACTTGCACACAATTTTTGAAGGAATTTGGCAGGGAGGTTTTTCCATCTTGGAGAACTCACCAAGGATCGTTTGCCGTTGTCGACTTGTTCAAATCCTTTTCTCTCTTCTTGTAAATGCGAGACAGACTTGATGATGTTGAGATGAGGGTTCCGTGGGGGGCATATCATCACCTCCAGGACTCCTTGCTCCTCTTTACACTAAAGAGAATCGTTAATTACATCGGCTGCAGAATAAGTCCAACAGACGCCTTCTATTTTTGAAAGAAGTCTTTACTTTGCAGCACTTTTCACACATCTGCGCGAAACCTTTATATATATATATATATATATATATATATATATATATATATATATATATATATATATGTGTGTGTGTGTGTGTGTGTGTGTGTGTGAGTAAAATGCTAGATAGATAGATATGTATATAGATTATCTATCTACATTTCTGTCAGTGTACAACATTAAGTATGTCATCATTAGTGTCACATAGAAATGTGATTGTTGAATGATCAGCTAATAAGGCTATTACTAGTATAGACCAATCGAGCATAGAAGGGAGATAATCAAAGATTCTTCCTATGACATTGTTTAGATTACACTTTTAAACGAAATGTATGTAGAAAAAAAGGAGAAAACAAAATCAAATTTACTGCTATTCTCATAATAATTAAAGACAATTTTGATACGGCCAGAGTGCACTCGTTTTTCATATACAGCGGCTTATACTATGCACTTGGCGACACGTTATAGCTGCAGGATGACTGCTGATATACAGGCATCACCGCATTCTTTGGTAGCCGTGAGGTCAGGTATTGGGTTGTGCGGAGATAATAGCATTGTAGGAATCCCGATGAAGCCCTCACAACCGAAACGTCGCTGCCGGGAAACAGGTGAAGTCACTTTGTGACTTTTGAATGCACTGTTTAAATTAGTTATACTTTTTGTTACGTGCTAAGTAGTCTAAATCATTAGATAGATCGGAAAGAAGATAGGTAATAGATAAATGAATGATACATACATAGCTAAAAGATAGCTACAAGATGGATAGATAGCTAGATAGAACAATAGAGAGACTCTTTTCTAGTCCTTGCGTGATTATCACAAAATCTGAGAGTCCATAAACGAATGTACCATAAACATTATAAATAACATCGATGACACCGGAATATATATGTGGGGGATGTCCGATGTGTTCTACAGAGGGCTGTTCTTCAATCGGAGGATTTTCAAATAGTACAATTTAGGCTTAAGTTTTTTTTACGTCCCATAATTTCAGTTGAACGCCTCCAAACCTACTTGTACAATAAAATATATCATTCTTTTGCCGCACGGGTGCATAATTGGATGTACTGCGGGGAAAAAAATGTGTATATTAGAAAACTAAATGTAAATGTACGTTTTGTGCATAAGATGGCCTTTTATAATCAGAACATTAATGATTATAACTACAAATAAGATAGCTTATAGTACCAGTCATATTTAATCACTAAAACAATGTATGAGAAGTTTTTACATATTAAAAGATTATTGATAGCCATCTGACTATTATCTATGTATCTATGTATCTATCTATTTATCTGTGTATCGTCTATTATCTATTTATCAACTGTCTGTGTGTCATCTATCTATGATCTGTCTATTATCTATTTTTCAACTATCTGTGTACTATCTATCTTTGTATTATCCATCTATCTATCTATCTATCTATCTATCTATCTATCTATCTATCTATCTATCTATCTATCTATCATCTATCTGTGTATCATCTATCATCTGTCTATTTATCAACTATGTGTACTATCTATTATCTATTTATCATCTATGTGTGTATCATCTATTTATCTACTGTAGTTATCATCTGTCTATCGATTTATCATCTATCTATATATCAGCTATCTGTGTATCATCTATCTATCTATCTATCTATCTATCTATCTATCTATCTATCTATCTATCTATCTATCACCTGTCTATTATCTATTTATCAACTATCTGGACTACGGTATCTATTATCTAATTATCATCTATTTGTGTATCATCTATCTATTTATCTACCCTATTTATCATCTGCATCTATTTGCTTGCTGTCCATTTGGAGTTTCTGGATCCGAGCTCCCACTGCAGCGTGCATTCAATTATTTTTGGTCCTGCCTTATTGGTACTATGGAGTAGTGCTGCTTGTGACCAATATATACAAGTGTCTATCTATTTATCATCTATCCATCTATCCATGTTTCTATCTATCTATCTATCTATCTATCTATCTATCTATCTATCTATCTATCTATCTATCTATCTATCACCTGTCTATTATCTATTTATCAACTATCTGTGTACTATCTATTATCTATTTATCATCTATTTGTTTATCATCTATCTATGTATCTACCGTATTTATAATCTGTCTATTTATCATCTATCTATCTATCTATCTATCTATCTATCTATCTATCTATCTATCTATCTATCTATCATCTGTCTATTGTCTATTTATCATCTATCTAAGCGCTGCGGAATATGTTGGCGCTATACAAATAAAGATTATTTATTATTATATTATTATCTATCATCTGTCTATTATCTATTTATCAACTATCTGTGTACTATCTATTATATATTTATCATCTATTTGTGTATCATCTATCTATGTATCTACTGTATTTATAATCTGTCTATTTATTATCTATCTATCTATCTGTCTATTATCTATTTATCAACTATCTGTGTACTATCTATCTATTATCTATTTATCATCTATTTATGTATCATCTATCTATTTATCTACCGTATTTATCATCTATCTATTTATTCTATCTATCTATCTATCTATCTATCTATCTATCTATCTATCTATCTATCTATCTAACGGAAGTAAATGTATCTGGAGGTGATTAGCACTGAGGAAGTGTGAAATAAAGTAGTGATTATGGGGACAGACATTTCTTAAACATCCTGTCAGTCAGCCCTTTGAAAATACACATGCAGCATTTACCCATCCTGGAATGCCTGAATACAGATGGTAATAAATTGTGGTTTGTATGAATGCAATTATGGGATTTATCTAGCTGTAGTGGTATTGAAAACAATTACATTTAGCATAGCTATTCCCAACACAAATGACTTTCAAATATGTGTTTTTAAAAAAAGGGGGGTAGTCCTGCAACTGATTAGCAAAATGTCTTGGGAAGAAAAGTGGCAGTGAACTACATCAGACATGACCCAAAATTGACCAATAGGGTGGGCTATGTTCCCCCAAATTATGTGATTTGTTGATGAATACAGAGCAGATTAGGCACTCCTTTGAAGCACCCCAACCTTCACACATGTTCTCTGAATAAAGAAAAATATTTTGTGTCCCACTGGCGTTTGGGCTCCTTCACATATACTATTGTTTCAGCATTTTAAAACGCAATGGGGCAGATTTACTAATGTTGTCTTTAGGTAGCATTACATGGGCCAACTATCAGCCAAAACATTGCTCAAAGGAGCCATTTTCAGTGATAGTTGTTCTGTGAAAACATAGGACCTATCTAGTGAGCGAATTTTCGCTCATAGTAAACAGGAACCATTCATCTTTGAACAATTATCTGTTCACAGTGAATAGAGGCGGGTGGCCAGCAGAGATCTCCAGCACACTCTGCCTCCATGCACTGAAAGACCATCGGACGCTTTTGCGCCCAACAGACACCCTTAGTTTGCACTGTCCTAGGGTGCCTTTACACTGGCAGAATGTCTCCCAGATATGGGATTGTTTCCAAAATATTCGCTGGAAACAGAAAATTCGGATGCTAGTCGCCTGGAGTACAAGCTGTCGCTATTGGGGCACCGAGCAGGAAGTCACTCAGCTGAGCTAAAAACCAAGCGACTATCGGGCCGTGTAAACACTCAGTCGTTCATCTATGAGCGACCGCTTGTTTTCAGTGAATAGAGGTGGGCAGCTGGAAGAGATCTCCTTCTGCTCCACCTCCATTTCTCTGAACAACTATCGCACAGGAGCGATAGGGCTCTTTCACATGACTGTGATTTCACTGGGTATTACGCACATAATGCACAGTCGCGTGATATGCGGTGAATGGAGTCAATGAAAGTATTGCACATGGATTTTCATTGACCCATTCACATTTGCATGTAAACATTGTGTGTAGATATGTGCATGAAAAAGATTGCAGCATGCTCTATTTCACTGCGTATCAAGCAAGGACAGTATACTATACTTTTCTATGGGTAGCGTATGTAACGCTGTCCATGCACTACATTGTATATGCAATACATTGCGTATGGTTGACCATTAGAGATGAGCGAGCACGCTCGGATAAGTCAGTTACTCGAGCGAGCCTCGCTCTTCTTGAGTAACTGCATTCTTGTCCAAGCGTGCTTGGGTTGGGGGGGGGCAGGGGATAGCAGGGGATCTCTCTCTCTCCTTCCCCCCCTTGCTACCCCCCCCCCCCCAGCACGCTCGGACAAAAATGCAGTTACTCAAGAGGAGCAAGGCTCGCTCGAGTAACTGACTAAGGCTGGCTGCACGCGGCCGTGACGGGTTCCGCCACGGAATTCCGCGGCAGAGCCCGTCACGGCGCCCCCCAGAGACCCCAATACTTACCTGCGGATCCGGCGTCTTCTGTCCCGCATGACGCTTCGGCACGCATATGCAATAGAGCGTGTGACGCGCCGGCCGCGTCATATGACACGCCCACAGTGTCACATGACGCGGCTGGCAGTGGGGAAGCGGTTTTACGCTATCTTCCGCTGTGCTACAGCGGAAGATAGCGTGACGGACAGCTTCCATTGACTGCAATGGAAGCTGTCCGCGCGTACACCCGCGGCAAGTAGAGCATGCCGCGGGTGAGGTCGGGGGATTTCATGGTGCAGAATTCCGCGATGGAATTCCGCACCGTGAGCATTGAGCTATTAGGTTCAATAGAACCTAATAGCTGCGAGCAACGCGGCGGAAATCCGTCCGTGGGAAGGAGCCCTTATCCGAGCATGCTCGCTCATCTCTATTGACGATACATACGTAATGCCGCTATGAGGCAAAGCGGGGAATTAAAAAAAAAGAAATGAGTCACACTGAGCATGAGAGCATGCCTTTTAGTTCAAAACATATTTATGTCTGTTTCATGTTGCAAAATAAATATGGTGCGTTGCTGTGTTTCAATGTGCCATAATTGTGTCAACATAACATGATTTTTGTGCAAATCCTATGTAGATCACGGTGCACCAAAATTTTGTGTATAAACATCTATATTGATGCAGCTAGCTAAATCTTGCTAGAAGTTATACAAACTTGTTTGTACTTTAGACCAGTTTTCTGTATCTTAGACACTGGTGCATGCCATTATTACCTCGTGCCTTTACAATTTAACTAAACACAAGACTGCTTTTCTAGACATCTTCGAAAGTGTCAAGCATGGCACAATTAATTGTTCTTTTATTAATACATTTATCTGAAAAGATTTGTGCCAAAAATATGGCACAATTTACACCAAAATTCTGGTGCAACAATATATTTCTTAATCTCCCCTCATGTGTTTCAAGCATTTGTAATAGTCTTTTGCTTTATAGGCATGTTCGGTGATATGTTTTATTTTGTAGCACTTTGTAAATGCATTTCTTCTACAAAATGATACAAGTCCTATAGAATAGAAAAGCATATGGTAAAAACGCAGGAAAGAATGCCGTGACCAGAGCATGCTGCATTTTGAAAAAAACACCACTGACACAAAAATGCTACAAAATTGCTATATAAAACAAAATGCTTTCTGTGTATACTTTTCAATATTTTACTATAGCCTTTGGTGCAGCCTTTTTGAACACCAAAAAAAAATGCATCAAGATGCTGTGTGTGAAACCAGCCTAAGGCCCGGCTTACACAAGCGTGTTGTGCGTGGGTCTTGCGTGCGTAATACGCTGTACCAATCTGCTGCAGGCAGACATGTTATCGCTCACACGACTTGTGCGAAATATGCACAAAAAAACTGCAACATGTCCTATCTTGGCGTGTATTATGCGGGTATACACACCAAGAACGTACATGGCGATGAGCGGCACACATACAGTACGCAATGTCAGTGTGTACTAATCGCATGCCGCGTACGTATATCCTGCAACCTGCACACTGTGAGATATGCTCGTGTGAGCCTGGCCTGAGGGACGTTTCTCACACTGTTTTATAGGCGCACTTATGTGCATGTAAGAAGGACCAGTGTTCAAGCCCGATCGCAGGTCTACCGACTCAAACCCAGAGTATCGTAGATCCCTATTATGCTCTTAGTTCAGGTTATTACAGTCAGTCCAGGAAACTCGTCTGTATTATGAGTGCATAAATGCGCCCACAATATTCACATGTGAAACTAGACTTAAGGAGAGTTTGTTGGCCACATATTTACGTGCCCAATCCTAAGATTGGGACAATAACTGAGAGATGTAGGGGGCTGTCATTGAGTTCTACTGATCCTTCTCTTAAGGCTAATTTCACATGGGCGAGTGCGATATCGCGCTCGCCAACTTGCAATGTCCCCACGGATGCAAGGTGTTTTTGTGCTAAAACCGCCTTGCATCACTTCAGGAAAGTAGTGATCCTCCCCTGCGGCTAAAAGGATCATGGAGTGTTTAACATTGTTTTCAATGGGTAAACCTTGCATGGTATTGCATCACACTCGCAAACATCTCACACGCCGTGTGATGCTGTGTCGATCCCATTGAAAATAATGGGTGATGCAATGTGTTCTGATGCAACACCCAAAGATAGGACATGTGTATGAACCCATTCAAAAGAGTGGTGTTCATATTCGTGTGAGATAGCATGTCTCACAATGCACAAATCTCACATGATTTTCTCAGACGTGTGAAAATGGCCCAAAAACAATAAATAGGGATTTTGAGAGTGGGGAATTATCTCACTGAAAATGTCAGTAAGAGATTGGGTCATCCATGATCAGCTTTAGGCCCCCTGTCCACGGGCGTGATTTCGCTGGCGAAAGCGCCGGCCCCATGTCCACAAACAGAGAATCATTGCGATTTTCCGCTCGCGGCTGGGTCTTTGAATGTGATGATACAAACAAATACATCTTTTTTTTATTAATAATGTGCAAGAAACTTGCAAGCAAAAAAAAAGTTATATAAATTTGGTATCAGCGTAATCGTACTTACCTGTAAAATTAATTTAACATATTATTTATGCCACATGGTGAATGCTTTAAAAAGCATAGCACCTCCAGAGGGAAAGAGCGAAGAAGCCCTGCAGGGCTTCGGGATTTCCCCATAGCAGGCAGAGAGAGCTGAGCTATGGGGGATTAACCAATAGCAGTTAAATGCCTCAGAGCTCCACTCTCTATCCCAAGGGATATCCCCATAGTGCAGAGAGAGCAGGCGGAGCCAGAGAGAGCGGGCAGGGCAATAGGGCATCTCACAGATAATCCATATAGCAAATATGAGGGGCTGGAGCTAGAGTGGCAGGGTTACAGGTTGGATCCCTCTAGCCCTGCCCCCTCCTCCCACGCTCTCAGGGGAGGTCATGGGGAAAGTCCTGTAACTCCACCCCCCACTCTCCCTGCTATAGGGAAATCCCTTTGGGAGAAAGGTGGAGGGAGTACCCTACTGCCCCCCCCACTGCTGGGGAATTGCCCAGCAGGGGGGCAGGAGGAATAACCCACTGCATATAGCAGGGCATTTAAAAGGTGCTGCCCAGACGCACCTTTTAAATGTCCCATTGTAAATCGCTGTTAGTCCCTGTGGGGATTAAGGGAACCAACCCTTGGTGAGTCCCCTCATCCCTGTGGGTACTAACAGGAGTTTGCAGCGGGATATTTAAAATGTGCCTCTGGGCGGCACCTTTTAAATGCCCTGCTATAAGGAACGGGGAATCTATTCCCTGCGCAGGAGTTTCAATAAACTCCTGCTCCCCATAGGAGTCAATGGAAACTCCTGCATAGCACGGACCATAGATAAGTCAGGTCCTATCTTTGTTAGGTGCGTGCCATTTCGCACACCTAAATTCTCTCATGTAAACGCTTCCATCGGGACCCATTGATTCTTTTAGAAGCGCTCTTTTTATGTGCACGAAAAAAAGGCTCGTCCAACCAAACCCTTATAGAGATCCATTGTTTAAAAAAAAAAATGTTATGGCTCTTGGAATGCAGCAACAGAAAAGCAAACTTTTATTTAAAAAACACATTTAAAAAATTGTATAACTTGGCAGGCCTGACAGAGGCCTCTGTGTCTGCCGTGTAACTCAGATTATTAGACTCTGCTTTCGTCAGAGTCTAGTAGGCTGCTGTAATAGTAGAAAGCACTACATAAGTAATGCAATTGACTGGATGCAGGCTTCCTCCATAAAACATAACTTTTATTAAAATTTGTTAAAAGATAAAAGCCCTAGGCCTAAACAGACAAACACAGACACAGAAACACTACTATGAAGTAGGTGCTTATCAAAAGGAGTCATCCATTGTTAGTTGAAAATCCACCCCTTGCCACAGGCTGGTGACACAGAGGGATATCAAATAAGAGACTCCAATAAAACGTTCCCTAATGATATCAATTTTGATGAGCCTTGATGAGCTGTGGATGCTGTTTGTTATTTTACGTTCTGGGTATAGGGGATTCTAGGTTCGGTGCTATCATCCTGAATCTTTGGCTATGGTATATCTAGCTTTGGTTATTGTACCACTCCCCTACACCACCTGAATATTTTTAGTGATTTTTCTATAAGAGACTTAGATAGATTTCTCAAGTGTCTGAGCCGATGTAGGTCAATAGTTCCTGATAAGGTCATGATATTATGGCTTAAATGCGTTGAAGCTGTACCATGATAATCTCTATGTCCACTAATTGTGACAATAGGGTAAAAAATCCTCTTGGATTCAAAACTGATATCATTAGGGAACGTTTTATTGGAGTCATTTATTTGATATCCCTCTGTGTCACCAGCCTGTGGCAAGGGGTGGTTTTTCAACTAACAATGGATGACTCCTTTTGATAAGCACCTACTTCATAGTAGTATTTTTAGGTCTGTGTTTGTCTGTTTAGGCCTAGGGCTTTTATCTTTTAACAAATTTTAATAAAAGTTATATTTTAGGGAGGAAGCATCCATCCAGTGAATTACTTCTAAACCTAAATTTGGAATTATCTGCTACAGTGACTAGTACATAAATAGTGCAGTATACTATCATAGTGATTAAATGATCGCATCTACAAATCCCCTTGATGGAAGGAAAAACAGTTTCAAAAAGGTTCAATAAAGTTTAATATAAAGAAAAAAAATCCACTTTAAAAAAATCTCCATTTTTCCCCACAAAAACCATTTTGAAAGGAAAAATATCAAAAACATTTTTAAAAAGCAACATATGGTAGGTATCACCACATGCGTAGCATGAAAATATTTTGTTATTTGTTTCACAAGGAGAACGCTGTAAAAAAGTAATGCCAAAATTACTATTTTTCTTTTGTTCAGCTCCCAAAAAACTTACAAAAAAGCAATCCAAAAGTCACATGTACCTCAACATGTGACCAATAAAAACCACAAACAAACCACAAACAAATAACCCCTCACAAACTGTTTTGGCTCTTAGAATGCAGCAATGTAGATTTAAATGTTTTTCTTTAAAAACATGTTTTTATTGTGTAAAAGGAGTAAAAAATAATTATATAATTTTGCAGTAATTAAGCAAATCCAGATAAGAAAGTTATCATGTTATTTTTACCGAATTATGGACGCTGTGAAAACAAAATGCCCAGAACTTTAGAATTGCACAATTTCTGGATGTTTTTACCATCTCACCCAACAGCCTCCCCCCTACCACCCAAAAAAATAAAATAAAAACACCGGGGAACAAAAAAATAATTTTTTTATTGGTACCTAGAATTTTAGACTTTATTCTAGGTATTTTTGTGCAGCTGATTCCGAAAATCCCATCCATTTGGTTCTAGGAGCTCTAGCTTTTGAGATATTCCTAATGTCATTATTTATTTTTGTTATATTTACTTTATTTTCCCGCTAGCAATTGCCTAATATTAGCGCATATAATACATATTGACACCACCGCAATCAAACTTGGGTTGATAAAACAATTTGTAAAGACATTGAAGAGAAATGAAATGTGTTTCGGCTACAAATGCCGAAAATTTCCTGCAATGAGCATGAAGAAGCTAAAAGCAGGTAAATGTGATGGACCACAAATCGGGACTCATGAAAGATCAGCGTCTCCAAGATTCAGTGGGCATCTTTGAGGTGTGCGCGGTCGCTGTTTTGTATGGTTGTAAAGCATTTCCTTGGGAACTGTAAGGTCGTAAACTCCAGTGAACTTGTGTAACACACGCTCACTTCTGTTCCTGAACACTTGGATGGATTTCCAGATTGTCTTGGCCATGTAAGTGATGAAATGGGTGAATGATTTCACCAGGAAATAGGGACTGTAGAAGAACAGGACTGCAGATGATGGAATGATATAATGATATGATGGATGACTACTGGTGGACCATCCAGCGCAAAGGTCCAGGAATATGTCATCGCAGGAAATCACAGGAACATAGTTTCATCGACATCTCAATGAAGAAACTCTTGTTTTATTCGTGTTCTAGGCTTCTAGGGATTTAGCTTTGTACCTTCAGCTTTTGATTGGCGGTCAATACATGTGTAATACAATATGTGTACATTGGACGTATGTCATATCTTAATAAGCAGACCTGATGGAGAAAAACTAATGCCATTTTCAGAATCTATGACCCCAAAATACCCTAAAAAGTTTTAACATCTCACCAAAAATGATGTTCCCCAGTGAAATTTAATAAAAGTTATACAACACATCTAATGTACCACAGAGCAGTGCCATTAAAAATACAACTTGTCCCCAAAAAACAGGATCTCATCTGGCTAGGTCAATGAGTTATGGCTCTTGAATTGTGACAATGAAAATCCCTTAGTCCTTAAGGCACAAAATAGGCTCATCTCTCAGTTGTCGCCAGTCGTTCCATTTCAGCTCACTGAGCGGCTTCTCAGTGTAAAACACCTATGAACGACTCCTGCTTACTATGAATGGAGGTTGGCTGTCAGAAGCGATCTCCAGCCCACTCCACCTCCATTCACTTGAACGATGATTGCTCCGGCACACGGCACAGAAAGGATAAAAATTGTAATTACCTCTCAAATGTAAAAATGAATTATCCTTTTTTGAATAGACCTATTCCTGGATAAAATGCTGGCCTGAGTGTGCTATACAGGAAGCTGAAAAGAGGAGATTCCAGGATAAGGAATAAAGTCAAATGATTTCTTAAGTATGGATTAAAAATACGAAAGATTGTCGGCAGACCCTTGGTTCCAAGACATCCAACGCATTTCAAACGTTACAGTTCTTATGCCATACCATGAATAAGAACTGTAAAGTTTGAAATACGTTGGCTGTCTTGCAGCTGAGGGTCTGTCTGCTATATGCACTACACTGACATGCCAAAAGTCATGGGATAACAGTATTGTAAATAGATTACGAAATACCATTACTTCAGGTGACAACTTGAGAACGCCCATACCTGTATAAGTTATGAGGCTGAACACAAGCCAGCATGCTCATGGTAAGGTGACGTGAATTATCAGAGTATGAACAAGGCTTGATAGTGGATGCTAGATGAGTGGGACGTTCCATTTCCGAAGTTGTCCAAGCATTTAACCCTTTGCAATCCAATTTTGGATTCAGGGTTTCCTAGGGAACTTTCTCTTTCTGCCATTATACAATGGCGGCATCTGCTGGCTAGAGCCAGTACTGCGGTATTGGACATGCTGGAGAGGCCCCTGACAACACAGCGGACAGTAATATACAGTAAGAATACCCTGATGGACATCTTCCGACATCGGAAACTGTACATACTTCAATCAGAATATATTTAGACATCAGACAGTGGATTGGAAAGAGTTAACATTCCATAATACATAGTGTTATGAGTGTACTGGGAAAATGCCATTAAGGGCATTAGTACCCATGGCAGACAACACAATGGCCAACCGCAGGGGCTTAATGATCACAACCAGCCACGTCTGGCTAGAATTGTCTGTGCAAACAGACAAGCGACTCAGACAGAAAGCACATCCACAATCAATGCAGGAGGTCCCATGTGCATATTCGGCAGGTCATTGCTGCATTGTTTAGCTTCTATTGGGATTACGGGAGCAGAATACCCACCAGAGTGCCTCTGTTAATGCCACAACACTGAACGCAGCACCTTACCTGGGCTCATGAAGTTGCTAACTGGACCCTAGAGGACTGGCAACATGTGGTGTGGTCTTATGAGTCACAATACCAATTGTATCAGTCTGATTGTAGGGTTCATGTGTTGTGCCGATCCCCATGAAGCCAAGTACCCCAGTTCTCAACAAGGCACTGTGCAGGCTGGTGGTGGCTTCAAACTGGTGTGGGTTGTGTTCTCATGGCATAGGATGGGTTGAGTCCACTGGTCTGCCTAAGCCCAACATTTATGGATGCCTGCTACATTTCAATGTTTGGTGACCATTTGTAGTCCCTCGTGGACTTTTATGTACTCCACAATGATGGGATGTTCCAGCAGGATAATGGACCACGCCATCAGGCCAGGGTGTCCAGAATTGGTTCAATGAATATTCTAGAGATTTCTTTTAAATGATGTAGCCTGCATGTTCATCCTACATGAGTTCAATCATTTACGGGATGTGGTGGAGAGGTCTGGGATCCTGCACCTTCAAATACCACAGATTCGTGGGTGGCTATCCAGACCGCATGGACCAACACCCCCCTAGACATTTTCTGTCAACATGCGGAATTGAAGCCACGTTGAGTTGCGGCACTTTGCAAGGCTAGAGGGGGTTCTATGTAATATTAGTTCCTGTCCAATAACTTTTAGTATGTCATTGTATGGAACACGATCCAAAGACTGGAGCATGTCTATTGTTTATGTCCTATCATATCATCCCTCTTTCCTTTTGATCATGTCAAACATTATTTTTACTATTTTAACAATTTTTAAATTTTAACCAATTCATTTCTTAAATGGGGTTCTCCGGGTATGTAAAAAAATCTTCTAGCAGCAGGGAACATACAAAAAACACAAAAACAATACGTAACTGTCAAATTCCCTGCAACTCCAACTCTGGTGGTCTTTACTGATGTTTATTTAGTTTGCCGCAGCGTGTCTGGCATGCCTGTATACTTCCATGACTACTGCAGCCAGTCATTAGCTTCAGGGGTGATGCCTGCATGTTCAGCACTAGACCGCTGATGCAAGTTATTGCCTGCAGCGGTGACATAGGTACACGGGCCTGTCATCAATGCTGAAAGGTAAACAAAGACCAGCAGGGATACCTGAGCAACAGCCCTGGAGTGCTAATGGACTTAACAGATCATTTATTCAGATTATTGGCTATTTTTATTTTAGCGTAATTCCCGATGTTAAAAGATTTTTTTACATTCATGGTTAACCCCTTCAATATCTTACAATATCGGTCAGAGCACCATTTTTCTCAAGAGGAGCTCCCATTATAAAATTTTTAAACTTAGATAACAGAATTTCATCACCCTGCAGCCTCAAACATTGGTCGGATAAACAATATGGATCAAAAAAATGACATGCCATATAGTTTCAATGTACAGTAATTGAGGGGAAAGCAATAGGGAAGAGTAAGAGGTGTGTAGGGGTGCTTATTTAAAGTGAACCTGTAACCTATTTTTTTGAATAGGTTTATTGCTTCTATGGACAGATATCTTCAGGAAGGCATACCAAATCCCCTGACCTAGCCCCTCTGCCCCTTCCTATGGCTTCCCACACCTTCCATCCTGCCTATCGCATATGACCTCTACCCCTGTACTTCCTTACTACCCTGTTTGCTTCCTAATAACTGATTTCCATATGTAATTCCCATACTGCCTGTGTTTCCCCATGCCTTATCAATCTCCGCCCCCTGTACCTCCTATATCATCCCCCCTTTTTGTTTCAAACTGATTGTATACCACATGTAATTGTTGTATTGTTGGTGTTTCTCCCATGCTTGAAAGTGCTGCGGAATAAGTTGGTGCTATACAAATAAAGATTCTTTTTATTATTATTACATAATACAAGGTGTTCACAATGTCCGTAAACATCTGGTTAAAGCCAATGGTTGTGCGACTATAATGCGGAAGAGGAGAGAAAGGCCCATTGGATTCACACCATATAATATACTGTACACATGGACGTTTAATAGGTGTTTTCTCTTGTTTTGCTTTTTATTTTCCCATGGTCTTAGACACATTAAGAAGGCAAGAAATTCAAATTAACTCTTGACAGGGCATATCTGTTAACCACTTAACTGACGCATTTTTTAGTTATTTACGGGTTAAAAAATGTCACTTTTTTATTAGCAATTTAAATTCTATGATTTTTTCTGAACGTGGAAGTGTAATGATTTAAAAAATATTTACTATAGTTTAGGAGTAGAGATGAGCGAACGTACTCGTTTAGGGCGATTTCGCAATCGAGCACCGCTTTTTTCGAGTAACTGACTACTCGAGCGAAATGATTCGGGGGGCGCCAGGGGGCGGCGTGGTGGAGCGGGGGATAGCAGCAGGGAACAGGGGGGAGCTCTCTCTCTCCCCCCCACTCCCCTCTGCAACCCCCCACTCCCCCCTGGCGCCCCCCAAATCTTTTCGCCCGAGTAGTCAGTTTCTCGAAAAAAGTGGTGATAGATTGCGAAATTACCCTAAACAAGTACGTTCGCTCATCTCTATTTAGGAGATATGACGCTACAGCCGCCAGCCCCACTGAAAGCAATGAGATGCATGCAACGTCAGGAGTGATTTTTGGGGAAGGGCTTGAAATATAAGCCCTTCCCTGAAAATCATCCCTAGCTGGTGTAAAAAATAAAAAATATATATACTCACCTCTCTGCCGCTATCGGGTTTGATGGGTCTTGCCACGTGGCTTCCCAGCTCCCCCGGCTAGCTTGTTTAAAAAAAAAATAAAAATTATATATATATATATATATATATATATATATATATATATATATATATACACTCACCTCTCCAAATGGTAGCCTAAAAATCCTGCCTAGCTTGTGTAAAAAATAAAAATAAAAAATATATATACTCACTTCTCCGTAGCTGTCCGAGTCTTGTCGCTTGGCATTCTGGCTCTGTACTGGAGATCTTACAGCCGGTGGGGATTTAAATTCTCCGCCTGCTTAAAGCGCTGTGTCTCATTGGCTAAGTGTTGAATGGCCGAGCGCTGCCTGTGATTGGCTGAGCGCTGAGACCAATTACAGGCAGTGCTCAGCTGTCATTCAGCCAATCAGACACAGTGCTTTCAGCCAGCAGGGATTTAAAATCCCCGCGGGCTGCAAGATATTCAGTACAGAGCCAGAATGCCAAGTGGCAGGACCTGCCGGACCCGGACAGCGGCGGAGAGGTGAGTATATATATATATTTTTTGGGATGTTTTTCGGGGAAGGGCTTATATTTCAAGACCTCCCAAAAAAATCATAGCTGCGGGGAGTGCCCTCATCACTGAACACTGTAACAGCAGTGGCAGCGGATAACGATCATCGCCCATTGATTTCAATGAGGCCCAAACTGCTCTCGCACGTCGCATGGCATGCTTCAGAGACAAATTTAATTTTTTTCTCTCAAACGCATGCCTGACAATGGAGTCAGGCAAGGGGTTAACTAAAAAACATTCCAGGTGACGACCTCATGAAGCTGATTGAGAGAATGCCAAGAGAGTGCAAAGCTGTCATCAAAGCAAAATGGGGCTACTTTGAAGAATCTACAATTTAAAACATTCTGCTTCAACACTTTTTTGTTTACTACCTGATTCCTTGTGTTCCTTCCTAGTTTTCATGTCTTCAATATGAATCTACAATGTAGAAAATAATGAAAAAAAAAGCAAGAAAAACCATGGAATGAAAAGGTGTGTCCAAGCTTTTGACTGGTAATGTATAAGTGTACGGATCCTTACCTGTGCCTGTAGTGTATTATTAAGTTCCCACAATGCCCTTGGGGCAACAACACCCATTCAGTTTCCTACTAAATTAATTATTAAAATGACAAAGTTTTTATTATCACCTTAAAAAAAAGGTTAATTCACAAATTCTAAGGAGGAAAAATGTTAAATCCCGGTCTTCAGTCAGGTGAATCTATATTCTTACTATTAGTTTCTCGGTGATATACATATCCACTGTGTGGTAAGTTACTTCATTACCTCGAAACCAATTTGGCAATCCGATACTAACCTTCATACAGTGTTGTTGTATGATTATGTGCCGGAACAAGTATGAACACGCCATTCTCTAACGCTGACCAGTCTAACTACTGACTGGGACACTGATACTAGAAGTTGAACACATAGCCTTCCCTATATGTTTTGCTGACTAGTGGCGTCTTCTGACCATTAGCCTCCCAGACGCTGAAGACATCAATAATTTTAATCATCAGTTTGGAGGGAACTTGAAGGGGTGTTGTTACCCAAGGGCATTTTCTGAAAATAGTAGTTATCCTGTTCCAAAAAGGGGTATTTGTGATTGTGTATTTGTAGTATATTTAATGATATGTATATAGGCAGAAAACCCCCCTGCAGCACTAAGCAAGCAGTACACTCCATATCCTGCACATTACAAGTGATAATGTATTGTAAGGGCTGACCTAAATGATATCAGTAAGACCTTCATCCTAATCTGGTTGTCTACCCATAGCCCATGCAGGTGATGACAGCTCATCTTTGACCCCTTTCCCCTGCAGCCAATTTTGGCCTTCCTTACAAGGTCCCATTTTTCAATTCTGATTAATCATTTTAGGTTGAAATAACTTTGGAATGTTTTTACCTACGGAAATGATTCTGAGAGCGTTTTTTCAGGACACGTTGTATTTTATGTTAGTGCTCAATTTTGGTCAATATGTTTTCCTTTTTTAAAACAAATTCTGAATCTATAGATAATTTAGCAACTTTCAAGCTTAGCATTTTTCTACTTGTCAGGCAGATAATGCAAGATAGCTAATAAATACCATTTACCATATGTGCACTGTATGTTGGTATTATTTTAAAAGCACCCTTTTATTTATTATGGACGTCAGAAAGCGTGTAATTATAGCGGCAAGTTTTCTAAATTTTGATTAAATTCCCCAAATTGTTTTCTCAAGTTTTGAAGAGACTTCCAGAGGCCTATATATTAGAAGCCCCAATAAATCATCCTATTTTAAAAAGTGCACCCCTCAAAGTTTTCAAAGCCGGCATTTAGAAATCCTCTTAACTCTTTAGGTGTTACATAGAAACTAAAGCAAAGTGGAGGAAACATTTGAAAATGTAATTTTACTTGCAGATTTTTGATTTGCGTAACTTTTTTCTGTAACACAGCAAAAATTAGCAGATAAATAAAACTCAATATATATTACCCTGAATCTGCACTTTTTAGAAATATCCCACGTGACCCCAGTACGCACCACGACTCGAAACCAGGCATCAGAAATGAAGGAGCACATTGTTTATTTCGGGGCCCCCTTTTATTAGGTCAGTCTTTCATTGCCATATTCAGAGAACCATAATTTTCTTATTTCCCCATCTATGATGCTGTGTGGGGGCTTGTTTTTTGCGAGATACGCTGACATTTTCATTGGTGCCATTTTCGTGTGCAGACAATATTTTGGATCGTATTTTATTGTCTTTTAGGAAGACAAGCTGTTGAAAAACAGTAATTCTGATATTGTTTTTTTATTTATTTTTTGGGGAATCCATTCACAGTACAGTATAGGCGATATGTTATCCTTATTCTACAGTTCAGTGTGGTTGTGGAGATACCAAATTTGTCAATATTTTTTTAATTACTTTTGAACAATTAAACCATTTTTCATACAATTTTTTTTCTTGTATTGCCATATTCAGAGACACATCACTTTTTTATTTTTTCATTTGTAGAGCTGCTTAAGGGCTAATTATTTGCGGGATGAGTTAATGTATTCATTGGTACTATCTTGGAGTGCATGTGACTTTTGATCATTTTCTATTATGTCTTTTGTGAGCTAAGATGCTGTAACATTGTTTTTTTCCCCCAACATGTCGTCGACCGTTGATTAGAAAGTAAAAAAAAATGCATTAAAAGTATCAGTCATATCCCAGTGATGTTTAGGATCACTTTCATATTATCAGTGATGATTAGTTTACTGTATGGGGTGGGAAGGCGTCACTCCGGCTGGTGCCTCATTAAACTAAATGACTAGGTAAATCAGGAGATGATATGTGATAAACTGAATATAGATATTCTAAATTAGATGTACCTGTCACATGCGAGTGTTTAATGGCAGCAAGTTGTAAAGCAACATTAAACACATGAATTTCATCCAACCAAGTATGTTAATTGTCACAATCAAATGTAAAACATGATTTTTCCTATTCTATAATTAATGTATTTATATAAAGTGAACTGTCATGAATGATAATTACAGAATTACAGCCTGAATGTCATTCACTATGTATATAAATGTTGGAGCCATGATATTTATAAACTACATAGTACCTACTTCTAATCCCGCTTCTGTTTCCTCCTCTCCAGGGATATACGGATCTCTTTATATACAATGTTCCTTCATTGCTCTCGCCGTGTTTCCAGGAGTTTGAATTCCATGGACTTTTCCTACGGAACAAAATACAATTTTTAATGTCTTGATATCTGGTAGTTATTCTCTTCCACTCACAGCTTCAACCAACAGAAGCTTGAAATGAAGCACTGTAAATGTAGAATATGTTTGTTGCAACCATAGAAGTTCATATTCTGTATTCTAAAAATTGTGGATTCTTTTGTTATAACCTATTCTATTGTACAGCAAATGTGGGGCCAATATTCAATAAGGAGTCATAAAGTGAACCCGAAACTATAGATCAGCAAGTTTAAAGACCATTTTGGGCAAAATATATGAAGGTTTTTTTTTTAAGAGCTATGGAGTAATAACATTATTATACATGCCGGGTTGGTATCCTGTCAACTAATCTGATCAGTGGCTGTGGATGCTGTGTATCTGGACTTTTTAAAGACATTTGAAACTGTATCATATAAAATGCTGGTGCATAAATTAAGAGTGCTGGGAATAGGGGGAAATATGTGCAAATGGTTAACAACTGGCTCAGTGATAGGAAGCAGAGGGTGGTTATTAATGGCACACACTCTGACTAGGTTACTACTACTAGTGGGGTACCACAGTGAAAAGTATTGGGCTCTCTTCTGTTTAATATGCTTATTAACCCCTTCCCAACATTTGACATATATTTACATCATATTGGTGGAAGGGAAGTACATGGTGGGTGTTGGTTGTGTTAAAGGGGTTGTCTCGCGGCAGCAAGTGGGGTTATACACTTCTGTATGGCCATATTAATGCACTTTGTAATGTACATCGTGCATTAAATATGAGCCATACAGAAGTTATTCACTTACCTGCTCCGTTGCTAGCGTCCCCGTCTCCATGGATCCGTCTAATTCTGATGTCTTCTTGCTTTTTTAGACGCGCTTGCGCTGTGCGGTCTTCTTCCTGGTGAATGGGGCTGCTCGTGCCGGAGAGCTGGTCCTCGTAGCTCCGCCCCGTCACGTGTGCTGATTCCAGCCAATCAGGAGGCTGGAATCGGCAATGGATCGCACAGAGCCCACGGTGCACCATGGGAGAAGACCCGCGGTGCATCGTGGGTGAAGATCCCGGTGGCCATCTTGGTGAAGGAAGAAGAAGGAAGAAGGAAGATGTCGCAGAGCGGGGATTCGGGTAAGTAATAAAAAATTTTTAACACATCCTTTGGGGTTGTCCTGCGCTGAACGGGGGGCCTATGGGAAAAAAAAAAAACGTTTCGGCGCGAGACAACCCCTTTAAGTAGCTGACCCTCGTCCCTAACGGCTGACCATGACATTTAAGTGTCTCCCTCTGTACCCTGATCGCACCACCCTGCAATGAAGACAAGTGGTGCTGAGATGTTGCCACAGCAGCGAGAAACCTCCCTGTAAAATAGTACTATTATTAAGCCCTGCTTCCTACTAGGAATACATTTAGCAGCACAATGCACTGAAATACAGAAATATTGCAGTGTAATGTTCAAGCAATCAAGAGGTTGCATTTTTAAGTCCACTTGGGGACTTAAGAGTGTAACAAAATGTAAAAAAAAAACCATAAAAATGTTAAAAGTTAAAAAGCCCCTTTCCAATTTTCAAGTAAAAATATAAACAATAAAAAGATGAAGGTAATTGGTATCGCAGCATCCATAAAACTAGAACTATTAAAATATCACATTATTTATCCTGTGTAGTGAATACAGAAAAAAAAACATGCATAATTTTGGTTTTTAGCCACCTTGCTCCCCCAAAAAATTGAATAAAAAGGCATCAAAAGTTGTATGTTCCCCAAAATGGTACCCAGAAATACTGCAGCTCAACCCGCAAAAAAAAAGAAAGGCCCATGCAGCTCCAATAACAGACAAATAAAAAAGTTATGGGAACATGAATCAATTTGTTTATTTATTTATTTTTTATGTAGTAGCACATAAAAAAACTATATAAATTTGGTCTTGTCGTAATCTTATCAACCCATAGAATAAAGTTAACGTTACTTTTAATGCCCAGTGCATGCTGTAAAAATAAACCTAAAAAAAAACAAACAATGGCAGAATTGCTCGAGCTTTTTTGATTCAGCAGCATTTAAAAAGTTTGTAAAGTTTTTCAATATCTTAAGTGGTAACACAAAAAATATAACTTGTCTCATAAAAAACAAGCCCTCAAACAGTTGTGGTGTCAGAAAAAAAAAGTTATAGCTCTTAGAAGGCAAGGATGAAAAACACCAACAAAATACATAAAAACAATAGCTGCAACTGGAAGGGCTAATGACCCTGTAGAGGGCTTACATAATAGAATCTCAATATTTGCAATGATACTAAGTTCTGTAATTAACACAAAGGAGGATAATATTATATTCCAAAAGGAATTCAGGGAAGCTAGAAGCTGAAGTGGAGAAATAGTAAATGAAGATTAATGTGGATAAATGTAAGGTTATGCGTTTGGGCCAAGGAAGCAAAATGGACAATTATGTACTAAATAGTAAAACACTGGGTGAAACTCCCACTGAAAAAGACTTGGGGGTATTGATGAACAGTAAACTCAAACTTGGCAGGGAGTGGTAGGCAGATGCTGCCAAGGAAAATAGAATCATAGGCTACATCAAAAGAGGCATAGATGCTCACAACAAGAACATAGTTTTGCTAGTCAGACCACACACATGTAATATTGTGCATAATTTGGGGTGCCTGTGTTTGAGAAGGACATAGTTGATCTACTGTGTGTAGAGGAGGGTGACCGAGCTAACCACGGAAATTGGTGAATTGCAGTATCAAAGCCAGTTATCAAATGTAGGGTCAAAGTTCTTTACATGGGCCAGTGATTGACTACAATAATGTTTGTACAAATGTGCATTTCCAATCCTTGCCTCACATAAACATTCCAGTGATCAGCCAACAAATAAGCAAACACTCAGTTATCGGCTGATTGCATCCTTTATGCAGACATTAAAAGTCATTTTTGTTGGCAGCACATCAGCTCATGTAAACAGGAGATGTGCTGCTAAGAATCATAAAAATATATGTGAAAGAACAATTGTATGGATGATTGCTCAGTCACATATAGTCACGATGAGTGGTCTATGTAAATAGAATTAAAGTTGTCTAGTTTTATACTATTGTTGGCCTATCTGAAGGACAGGTCATCAATAGTAGATCATTGAGGATCCACAACCCAGGATAGCATCTGATAAGCTCTTTGCCGGGTCAGTGTGCTCAAGTGTTGAGCTGATTTTTACAGGAAGCAAACAGCTCCGTTCTCATTGCAGTGGCCTGGCCTGATATCACAGGCACACTTTCCATTGAAGTGAATGGGGACACAGCCTGCAATACCAAGTCGGGCCACTGCAGTGAGAACAGAGCTTTCTGCAGAAATCAGCTCAGTGTATGAACACAGTGGCCCAGACATCAGCTTATTGGCAGGGATCCTGGGCAGAAAATGCCCACTGATCTACTATTGATGACCTACCCTGCAGATAGGGCATCAATAGTTTACAACTGAACAACTCCTTTAACAACTGCCAATTAATGCACTAATATCATTGACTGGTATTCATTATTGCCAGAAAATCCTGCTTGGGTAAAAGAATCCTTATTCAGATAGTAAAAGTGACAACCTAAGGACGATCTAATTACATTGTATGAATGAACAGTGCAAAAGTATCTCTCTAATTGAGGCAAAAAAACAAAACAGTAAAAAGAAGTATAAGCATCAGCCCAATATACAACCCCAATTTTTCCCAAAAATTGGGATGCTGTGAAAAATGTCAGTAAATGTAATGAAAAAAGAATGCAATAGTTTGGAAATCTCATATAACCATATGTTATTCACAATAGAACATAGAACACGCTAGAAGGTGAAAGTGAGACATTTTTCATTGCATTAAAAAGAATTAATCCATTTAGAAATTGATGGCAGCAACACATCTCACAAAAGTTGGGGCAGGAGTAATGAAAGGTTGGAAAAATAAGTGCTACTAATGCAAAAAAGCTGGAGAGTCAATTTTCTACTAAGTCACACGACTGTGTATAAAAAGGGCATGTAAGAAAGACAGAGTCCTTCTAAAGCAAAGATGGTTGGAGGTTCACCAATCTGTCAAAAACTGCATCCAAAAATTGTGGAGCTTACACATCTTGAAAGGCACTATCAATGTAGAGCAGTATATAGAGGTTTTAGAACAACATGTGCTCCCATCCAGGTTATGTCTGTTTCAGGGAAGGCCTTGTATATATCAGCAAGGCAATGCTAAACCACATACTGCATCCAACACAACAGCATGGCTTCACAGAAGAACAGTCCGGGTGCTGAACTGGCCTGGCTGTAGACCAGACCTTTCACCAATAAAAAACATTTGGTGTGTTATGAAAAACAAATCCAGAAAAGAAGACCCCGGACGGTTGAGCAGCTAGAATCCAAAATCAGACGAGACTAGAACAACATCCCTCTCCCAAAACTCCGACAATTGGTCTCCTCACTTCCCATATGTTTGCAGACTGTTGTAAAAAGAAGCGAGGATGCTATACAATGGTAGACATACCCTGTCCCAACTTATTTGAGATGTGTTGCTGCCATCAATTTCTAAATGAGTTCATTCTTTTAAATGAAATGGAAAAATGCCTCACATTCACCTTCTGATTTGTGTTCTATTGAGAATAAGGCCAAATGCACACGGGCGTATTTGCATTGCGGAATCCGTAGCGGGCGTCCGCATCCAGATTCCACAGCAAATGCTGCCCATAAACATGCTAGGGAAAATCGATTTTCCATGTCCACGAGCGGAAATCAATTATGATTTTCCGCTCTCAAAGGGAAAATTGCAGCACGTTCTATTCCAGTGTAGATTCCATGCGGACGGTTTCCATTGAAGTCAATGTATGCCGTCCAATCTGCAGCCCTTGCACAATCATCATTGTAGATAGAACACGGCATAATCTGTACTGTGGATGTGCCGGCTCGCCGGTCGCACATGTGCAATACAGACTATGAAGAATCTGGAGAGGTACGCAGGGGTCACCGGCTGGGTACAGGGTCAGATTCCACTGTGGGATCCAGCTGGCCTTAAATATAGTTAAATGAGATTTTCAAACCATTATATTCTTTTTTTCTTTACATTAATTTACAATTTACACAGCATCCCAACTTTTTTGAAATAGCTGTTATACATTTTAGACAAAAAGGTGGAAAAATATGACAAAAGCATGCTTTTTTTATAGCATAAGACTGAACATCCACAAAAAGGTATTTGTAAACCCCTGGCCAGCTTTAAACCTCATGCAAACAACTATATTACAAATCAGCTTTATACAGTCATAATATAGCACCTATAGAAGTGAAAGTGGCCTTACTGTACCTCTGTATGCCAGACTCCATATGAACTATTGCTGCTAGGGCAGAATAGATCAAGGTGCACTGGTGATGACAGCATGGTGGTTCAGTGCCTTGCACTGTTGTCTTGCAATACCCTGCTTCCCTGAAAATAAGACATACCCTAAAAATAAGACATAGCATGATTTTCCAGAATTTTTGAGGATGCAAAATGATTTTTCAGGCTTTTTGAGGATGCTTGAAATATAAGCCCTACTCCAAAATTAAGCCCTGCTAACAGTTAATTTAAAAAGTCAATTTAAATAGTGTCCAGGCAGCCATACATGTAAAAAAGTTAAACCTTTTTGAACAAAAATTAATATAAGACACTGTCTTATTTTCGGGGGAAACATGGTACTAAGGTCCTGGATTTGCATCAGGGTCAATGTTTTCATCGAGTTTTAATATTCTTCCTGTGTTTACATGCATTTACTCCAAAAAAGTATGAATTAAGATGTGAGCTCCAATGGGAACAGGGACTAATATGAGTATGCCGATGCAATACGAATAAAAGACAAGCAGGGTGCTACATTAGTTTCCCTCTTTTTTGCTTTGTTTCTTGCTTATAAGTCCCAATCTTTTCTATTCCTTATTTCCCCTACATCTCTGGTCACTGCTCAGGATAGACAGGCATTCTTTACTGTATGGGCAGTAGTTATTAGTATTGTAATGCTGCGCTTTATTTGTTTGCTGAATGTTGTATACTTCCCTTGTAATTCTTCAATCTGTCCTATTCATGTTTGGATTCCTCTTTATTGATGTGAATAATTCCTCTTACAACCATACAGTCTTTCATTACTTTCCTCTGGTTTTACTTCCAAGAATAGTAATAAAATTTGCATTGAAAAAAGTAAAAAAGTACAGATTTTCCAGAATTTTTGAGGATGCAAAATGATTTTTCAGGCTTTTTGAGGATGCTTGAAATATAAGCCCTACTACAAAATTAAGCCCTGCTAACAGTTAATTTAAAAAGTCAATTTAAATAGTGTCCAGGCAGCTATACATGTAAAAAGGGTAAACCTTTTTGAACAAAAATTAATATAAGACACTGTCTTATTTTCAGGGAAACAGGGTAGCAAAACTAAAAAGTGCAATAGCACAGGAATCTGTCCAAATTACTGTGGTGTATAATGAAAAATGTTCTATTGTGGTAAAAGTATCCTGTAAATGAGGGTTCTATCATGAGAAGTACAGAAGTCATGATGGTGAATTTATGTTGTTGGGTTCAGGTGAGGAATGAAGATAACACAACCTAATCCCATACCAACTGCTAAGGTGAGAGATAAAAGCAGTTCTTGTCTTTTGTACTGCCTAAATGAGGGTCTGAAGAACAGCAATCTAACACTGCGGGCTGTATGAAGAAAGGGTAACAGGGCATGAAATTATCTTGCATCATCTCATTAACGTCTGGAAAGCAGAAAGGGACTGTTCATACAGGCGGGTTCCATAGGATTAGGATGAGTTACTTGTCCGGTGACTTCCTCAGCATAAGAGGTACTGTATTCAGGTGACTCGTTTTCGATGGCAAACTCTAAACATGGGATTGCATATTAGTGATTATTAGTTATTATAAAAAATAATTGCAAAAAATTGTGTGGATTTATATTTCAGTGTGAACCTGTACTGATCACAGTGAAAAACGGGGAGGCCATGTATTCCTATGCGGATGAGTGAAAAACTCCAAATTACACACACACTGATCGCCACTTGGCTTGTCTTGACAACTCTATTTCAATGACAATGGCAGGAATTACTGCAATTTGAAAATGATCATTACAGGTGACTTAAGGTGTGTTTACATGCTTCAGTAATGCATAGGACTACTAATTACACTAGTTGCTAACAATGACCTCAGCGTGTAAATACCAGGGCACAGTTACTTTTGATTGTTGAAATTGTGTTCGCAGATCTTCAGGTATGCAAAAAATGTAAATCAAAGCATCCATAAGTCACTATGTGTCAATTAATTTGCCTGAAGAGTTTGCAATATCGAGGAATTGTAACATTGAAATACACGTCGTTCAATTATCTACAAGACCAGCCTTGAATAGTCACAAAAGCAAGAAATAGGCAAATCATACTTATATATATATATATATATATACACACATTTCATAATAGCTGACATACACCATGATGCATTGTGACCAATTGAAGGTGGTACATAGTACTTTAAGCCCTATCTGGCATGTAGTGGTACATACAGCCCTCTGTATAGCATTAAGTTCCTGATATTGAATGGGACATAAGGGGATTTAATCAAGGTGGTTTCCATAGTGTTAAAGGCTTTTCACATCATGGTTTTAACATACATTTCGCATATACATCAAATGTACATGAAAAAAAGTATACAAACATATGCAACTTTAAGCAGATCTGTATTTTTTAAGCATACACACTTAATGTTTATTTTTATAGTTCCTGTACATTTGTGTTGGTTTTCATTTTTTTTTTTTACTATAGATTCTTTTAAATAAAATTTTAGAGTTGAACCCTTTTTTTAGGGGTTTTAAAAATAAAAATGTATATGTTAAATATATGGAGACGTAAAGCTTTCTGATCCCGTAAGTCTCTTATTGACTGTAATGTAAAAAAAAAAAAAAAAAAAAGAAAGAAAAGAGTAAGTTACACTACGCTATTCCCCCCAAAATCGTGCCGGGAGGTCAAACATAGTCAAAAACGATACATTCTTGAACTATGTTTGACTACATGTTTGACTACATGTAGTATATGGGTGTCTTAAAGGGGTTGTCCCGCGGCAGCAAGTGGGTCTATACACTTCTGTATGGCCATATTAATGCACTTTGTAATGTACATTGTGCATTAATTATGAGCCATACAGAAGTTATAAAAAGTTTTATACTTACCTGCTCCGTTGCTGGCGTCCTCGTCTCCATGGTGCCGACTAATTTTCGGCCTCCGATGGCCAAATTAGCCGCGCTTGCGCAGTCCGGGTCTTCTCCTGTCTTCAATGGGGCCGCTCGTGCAGAATGCCGGCTCCGTGTAGCTCCGCCCCATCACGTGCCGATTCCAGCCAATCAGGAGGCTGGAATCGGCAATGGACCGCACAGAAGAGCTGTGGTCCACGGAGGAAGAGGATCCCGGCGGCCATCTTCACCGGTAAGTATAGAAGTCACCGGTGCGCGGGGATTAAGGTAAGCGCTGAGCGGTTTTTTTTTTAGGTCCCTGCATCGGGGTTGTCTCGCGCTGAACGGGGGGGGGGGGGGGGGGGGGTTTGAAAAAAAAACAAAAACGTTTCGGCGCGGGACAACCCCTTTAAGAAGTACGTTTAAATATGTTTTTATGAAGTGAACAGCCCCTTTCTCTGTTCATGGTGTGCAGTGGGGTATACAATATACAGGCTCTCATGCACAATGATCCAGTGTTCAGATTAAGGCGACATTGAGTATAATGTTCCTGCGGTGACCTCTAATCTACTTCCGGTATGCAGTGTAGCGATGTCCACATGTTTTCTGCACATCTTGGTGGATGTAGTGCTCAGTGACATGGACGGGATATCCTTTTCCATGTAATCACTTATTAACAAATTACCTGTTTGTTAAAAAGTTTCTTAATGGTGCCGTGACAATTAGAAGGCCAAAACATCGAGAGAAGCTCATCTACCAATTAGTATGAGCAAAGTAGAAGGATGCAGTGAAGAACTATAAATCACATATATCTGTAAGAACTCATCGCCTGTCACACTATATCAGACTTCCTTTTACGTCCAATTAAAACTGCCCCTATACAATATTGAAAATATCCAAAAGAATCCAGGCTATGCTGCTGAAGTAATGCAGGTAAGATTCTGTATGTAGCACCAAGCATTTATAACACATCACACGGAATTCACATTGAAGCAATGGATTCTTGCGCAATCCTTGTTTCACAGTGCGTGAATCACTCAGTACAAGGAAATGAAAAAATGCTGTAAAAACAATATAACTCGTGTTTACTAAACAAAGCGTAAAGTTGAAACGTATTTGTATATAAATACTAAGAAGGAAATCTGTGTGTTATCAGCCCCTCCGTGGATGAGCATATTCCAAAGAGAATGGCAGGTTTGCCCTCTGCTGGACAAAGCATGTAAAGTCAAGATGGGTAAAAAGTTCAAGGACAGATTGTGTAGGTGGATAGTTCTTAATCTGGGCACAAATTGCCAGTAGTGATAGAAATGTAGACTCTAAGGGCTCGGTCAGACGAGCGTGGTTTACCCGCTGCTAAGAAACGTGTAAACCACGCTGCTGCCATGCAGGGAATTCTGTACGTGAATGGGCTGCCCCTAGCTCCGCGGAGCAGCCTGGTCACACGTCCCTGGTGCAGGCAACCTGCTCCCATGGCTCCCACAGAAGCCAATGGTAAGCAACCTGGAAAGCGCACACCACGGAGCTGACAGGCGAGTCGACACTCGCTGTCCGTTCTTTTTTAGAATCGCAGATTCTGCACTTCTAAAAAATGGTCCGTGTGATTTTTTAATTAATTGTATTTTGGAAAAATGGAAAAGTTCCTAAAAAGAGGTTTTATAATTTTATTTGTGGATTCAGTTTCCTTTTTTTATGTCTGTGATTCTATGACCACTGAGATAATACACTGTAGTACTGCAGTGTTTTAACTGTTTTCTTGCCTAGGACAAGCCATGTCAAACTAGGAGGCCATCAGTCCTTTGCGATTAGATGGCGAAGCGTCGATCACTTCATAAAAGAAGCTCCCCGCACTGTTGACTCTATGCATGCTGCGATGAACATTGATCTTGGCATGTAAAAGGTTAACAGTGGGGATCAGAGTTCTATGCGGTCGTTTGTTTTCAGTTCACCTAAAAAAATAGTTGTTGGTTGATCACAAGTCTTCTAGTGTAAAGTTACAGTCGTTCATATTTGAAAGGCTTGCTAACGAATTTGCCTGGAGTTCTCCTGCTATGAAAGATATCACAGCAAACAACTATTGAACAATCATTGCTGTGTGTAAAGCAAAGAAATGACTTTTCTGAGTGAGACTATTTACGTGGTAGTTGCCCCATTTAAAAGGTACCTTTACACTTTAACATTGTCCAATATTCCCATGGTGGCAAGAGTTACCGGGTAGTAGAAACTCCATACCCCACTGAGTATACACAGCATCTTTTTTTTCACTACAGACCTCTAAACAGCTGTAATTTAATTAGGCTCGCCTTTATGTTCAAGTCCACTATTGGGACTAAATAAAAACGCAGAAAAAAAAAAAGTTTAACAAAGTTTTAAAAACCTAAAAAACACACAACAAAAAAAAACCTTTCTCCAATAAAAAAATCCAAACAATGAAAAAAAGCCACATATTCAGTTTTGCCATGTTTGTAAAAATCCGAAGTATTACAATATTGCACTATTTATTCTGCATGGTAAACACCATAGAAAACAAAATACGCGCATTGCAGGTTTTTTGTTACCCCAGCTCCCAAAAAATGGAACAAAAAGTGACCAGAAAGCTGTATCTTTAAATGGTACTAATAAAACTACATCTACCCCCTACTCACACACACAAAAACAAGCCCACGCTTTTTAAAAGGCAGTAAAACATAAAACACTATATACATTTGGTATTGCGGTAATCATACTGATCCACAGAACAAAGGTTCACATGCCTTTTCACTTCACAATGAACACTGTAAAAACTAAACACCCCCCCCCCAAAAGGCACAATTCCATTTATTTTTTGCACCCCAATTACTTTTAAAAGGGTTTCAGTATGGTATATGGCGAATTAAATGATACAATTAGGAAATACAACTGTGGTCTTGAAGGAGCCGAGAAGTCTTATATTTACAAGAACATAGAAACTACGCAGTAATAAAAGAATATAATGTTGTTCAATGCTAGGTAGAAAGTATAAACAGTATAAGATCTCTTTTCAGACTTTGCTCTAATATATCAAAGCTTTCCATTATGGTTGAACATCCAGCTTGAACTAAACTTATTCCTGGAAAGAAAATGGACTGAAGTATAAAATCGATTAACTGCGAGGCGCGAACTATATACGATTTTAACAAAGTTCAATTTTGGTAGATCTGTAAATGACTATTATAATTAATGAAGAGGAAGGATATCTGGTAAATATTTATTAAGGATTTTTAATTTATGGACACTTGTGGATTTCAACAGTATTTCCTCAAAGGCAAAAAAATACCAATTTCTCAAATTTATCGAGTATTACATTATCAAACTTATCTTGTTAGAGCAAATGCAGAAGAGATTTAGAACAAACGTCTCACTTAGCACCCATTCACATCTGCACTTGGACTCTGTTAGGACTTTGTTTCTCTGTTCTGTTTTTGGAACAGAGAAATTAAAGTTAAACTGAATTTAAATGAATCCTTTTTTTCTCCGTTGAAGTTAATTACAAAAAATGGAAATGTTTCTTTTCTTATTTGACTTTCTTCTTTTTTTTTTTACAGGACCAAAAACTGCAGTCTGCTGCGCTACTGGTCCTATAAAAGAAAAATACGGAAGTAGTAAAAATGTAATAAAAAGAGATAGTCATATGTGCTCCAAAATGAAACATATAGAAACCACAGGTCCTCCTGCAAACAAACCCTCACATAACCCCATCCATAGAAAGACAAAGTTATGGCTGTCGGAACAGAAATTTCTAATAAGTAGTAGAGTAAAGAACAAAAAAATTAGAAGCGGCCGTACTAACGCATAGAATAAATGTCATTTTTGCAGCAGTAGTTATGCCGTAAAAACAATAGAACCTGAAAATGGTGAAATTGCATGCTTTCCATTTCACTCCACTTAGAAGATTTTTACAGCTTATCAGTATATTATGGGCCATTGAAAAATACAATTCATCCTGCAAAAAACAAGAGCTCAGACTGTTACAGCGATGGAAAAATAAAAGTTATGATTTTTTGAAAGTGAGAAGGAAAAAACAAAAATTGGAAAAAAAGAAAACAAACTGCTGCATCCCTAATGTCGATAGCTGGATGTACACTGGATGCAAGGTGACCAAGAAGGGAGAAGATGGAATAAACTCTTGTTTATCTTGTTGTTTGAGAGACAAGAACCTCATAATTTAATTTTTAGATAAGGATCAGATATAATGGTTGTTGATATGATTTGTCTTTGATGTTCTTGATTGGCTCTGTACATTTGAAATCTTAAACTCCTTCCTTCTAGATTTTGACATTATAAATAGGTTGTACCACGACAAGTTCTGCAAGGAATAGATGATAACTTTCTGATTGGAGCCTCCAAGACCAGCAGTTCCGCAGGTCCTCGCCTGATTGGAAGAACAGTCATGCATGCATAATGGCGCTCTTAATATTTCAGTGAGAACATTGGAGATAGCATGGTTCAAACAATAGGCAATATCTGACACTCCCATTGAAATAAATGGACCACTGCTCCATTTATGCAAGGTCCTTCGGGACCCCTGTTCACAGGATCAATACAAGACCCAGCGGTCAGATCCCCACCGATCAGAAAGTTATCCCTCATTCAGATGGCCCGGCGTAATTACGCAGGTAAATAGCTACGTATATACGGTCATGTGAAGGAGCCCTAAGAGTCCTTTTGTATGGGATGACTCTTGGCCAAGGTAACGAGCACCAATCAAAAAAGCATTGTTGCTCGTTTACATTTCTTACACAGGCTGAGATTAAGGCTTCATTCCCACAAGCGTATATGGGCCGGCCGATATACGCTACCATCTGGGACGTAAAAGCTCATGAATGGGTGTACAAATCTAACATTTGTGCGCCCGTTCAGACGGCATGGGGCCCAGCGCATACGCCGAGGCCGCCATGCTGTTGCCCCTTCCCTCCCCTCGCTGTCTGATTGCAATGGAAGGGGGCAGGACAGGAGCTACGTGCTGCCCCATCCCACCTCCTCTCATTGCTGACTTGGACAAGGGGTGGGAGCCTAGCTCCGCCGCCATCCACAGCCAGCATTGGGAGGCGGGATGAGGCAGTGCTTAGCTCCGCCCCTCCCATTGCAACTAGGCCGGAGGGGAGGAGAGAAGAGGGAGTGAGTTTAGCAGTCACGCTGCTTAAACCCCTCCCACCTCCCTTCTCCGGCCGCTGTCATCGGCTCCCATAGGAGCCCATGCAGCGGCTGACGTATTCCAGCCCAAAAGAGAGTTCCAGGACTATCTTTTGGGCCCGAAGTAAAATCACCCGGTGCTATATCGGCCGTCCGGGCGCTTTTACGTTGCGGGAATACAGTCATGTGATCGGATGCATTGGAATCCAATGCATCAGATCACAGTGTATATCGGCCGACCGTGAAAACAGTGAGCCGATATATGCTCGTGGGGAAGAGGCCTTAATGATTGAATGTTACTACGATCATTCATTTCAACAAAGACATTCACAATAAGAGATGTATAGCGAACCAGCAAGCATTTTCAGGATTGCTAAAAAGGAACAGCTGAGTCAACAAACAAGTCTTGGCTCATTTGCTGGTTGATCATTGTCCCTTGCAGATGGCTTAGAGATTGGGCGCATGCACATTTGTGGCCAGTAATTGGACAGTATAACAGCGCCTTAAGGGTCGTTTCAAAAACTGTTTTTTATGGCAGTTTTCCAAGTCAATGTCGATTGTGTATTCAAAAGATATGAAAATGATAAACGAAGTACTTATAATTCTCCTATCTGCTACATACAGTTTTTGGCTTAAAAAAAAAATATATATATTGTACAAAATCATGCTGAGGGCCCTATATTGGGATTATGTGCTGTCCGTATATTCCGCAGAGACAGCACACAAGCCCAGAATAGCCTATAAGGATATTTACATGGAATAATGGACAGATGAAGGTGTTACTCGGCATAGAAATACATTGCCCAGCAATAAAGCAGCATTCTCCTTAGAAGACCTGTCCCCTCCTGTATAGCGGGCCTGTTCTCATTCTTTCTGCTAGGCTTTGTGTTAAGAAACCCAGTAGAGGTGGAGCCTGGAGAAAAATTATTCTTAGAAGAGAAGCCTTCTGTATTTTGAAAACTTGGGACACACTACCCCGATGGTATGAAGTCAAAGATTGTTCTACTTTATATTTATTAGTAATGCCTATTCTTGGCACTCCCGATACGCCATTTTTGTTAATAAGAGTATGCTATGGATAGGAATTGCCTCACTCACTCACATTGCATGTGTAATGAAAGTGAAGGTGATTGGTCCGTTTGTGTTAAGGTGTGGTATTGTTTTTCCTAGAAGCTGTGATCAAGAAGCCAATACGCTTTGAAACAAGTAAGAATCCTTTAACAAATAATTGACGTCATTCACTCGTCTCATTCGCTGTATAACTGAATGAGAACAAATGAAGGAATCCTAGTTAAACTGAACGAGCCAACAATGATTGTTAGGACTGCATAAAATGAACTACAAGCAAAATGCGAACAATTATCATTCGGCATTGGTGTTCGTTTAGACTTAATGGTTATAGTTTGCTTTTTCTCATTTATTGTTATATTGAACGATAATCATTAAAGAGTGGACAGAGGTGTAAAACGATAACTATTTAGAACGTATTCTTATGTAATTGGTTTTATTTATATATTTTTTTTTTTATTTATTAATAAGTCCTTTTTACGGAGCTGGCATTCTTCGTTTTGTTCTACTATAAGCCATTTGACTCACGGCTTTCCTGAGCAGCGAGGACTTCAGCTGTAAAGTGTGTGTTAACTTCTTTACCTTATACTAATTTTCTTACTAGGAAGTAGTCCATTTTCATTCGGACCCCGCTGCACTAAAGAATGCTTTTTTCCCCCATTTAATTCATAGAATACTACAAGTCAGCTTTTAGTAAAGCCTGCAGACGGTGTCAACCTTGGTTTCCCTCCACCCTTCCATTCACATTTAGCCAGTTCCTTGAGGCCTCCCTCACACGGTCGTTTTTTCCAGCTTTCAGTGTAGTGCTAGACGCTGTAAGGGGCTCCCATTGTTTTCAACGAAGCCTCTTAGACAGCTGCTCGATCACGGCGCTTTCTGAGCGGAGTCTGTTATTTTTTGGACGTTTAGCGTACTTCATCATTGATGAGGTATGCTAAACTTCGAGGTCAGCTGCAAGGAGCTGCGGGCGAAAGCGAAGGTAAAATCGCTGCGTTTTCAGCAACGTCTGTGTGAGGGGGCCTGAGGCTGCTTTCACGATTTTGTAGCAATGCAACAGCACTACACAATGCATGTATAAGAAGCTCATGGTTTCCAATGGGTTCCTGCACGTTAGCAATGTTTTGTTGATGCTATGTTGCTAGGAAAAAAAAAATAAATAAAAGATCGCGGCATGCTGAATATTAACACAATTTGCAAGGTTGTGTAGCCTATGTTTCCCTATGGAGCCTCCTCGTTTAACGCAATGTATAGCATGATAATCGCAAGTACGTGCTATGCTATACATTTTTAACATTAGTAACTCCTATTAACTCTCTAGTGATATAATCGCAGTTTTCTGGCATGAGCATTGTGGGTAGCAGCCACGTGATGCAACATTTTTCACAAGAAAAAAAAAAGCATCGCTGACTCTACAAAATCGCGTGTACAAAGCTGCAACATCGCACCAATTTTTTAGCAGCGATATCGCTGTCGCTCGTGTGTAAGAGGCCCTAGAGATTTGGGAGAAAGTGATTGCAACACAATGGAAAAAAGCTGGAGAGGACTTCAGGCCTTTTTTGATGCACCGATTAATCATTTGAACGAGCTCATATCATCGTTAGTTCGGGCACTTTGTTTGTAGAGCCAGATACATCATTGGTTCGTTCAAACGGGAAATCGGCTAGTCTTTCACATTCACTGTATAAGTAAATGAGAAGGACCGAACGGGCGCTGAACGAGAAGTGAATGAGCCAACGAGGATTTTTATGCCTGCATAAGATGAAAGAGCAAAAAAAGAAAGTGTTTGTCATTCGGTTCCTGATTCACTTTTGCTCATTTGATTTTTTTTAACGATAATCGTTCTGACTAAAAGCACCATTACACATGAGACAGTAGTTGGCTGAATACTTTCAGCCAAAAGCTATTGCTCCCCGCCCACACTATGAACATGTACACTTGAGAGGAGTAGGAGATTCATCTATGACAGTGGTGGAGAACCTATGGCACGCGTGCCAGAGGCGGCACTCAGAGCCTTCCCAGCTGGCACTCGCCGCTGTCGGACGCACACCACATTAGTAAATACCGGCAGGGGGGCCGCAGCTCCCCTGCTGGTATTCACTCAGCAGCGCTGCTAGAGGCGCTGATCCCGGCGCACTGTGATGCCAGTGTGCAGCCGGGATCCTCTCCCCCCCCTCCTCTGACGTCTCCTACTTGGGTGTTCCGCGAAAGCAGGTGAGGGGAGGTGTCCGGCAGCATGTCACATTGTGCTCCTGGGATCAGTGACAGCAACAGCACCAAGCAGAGGAGGTGGGGAGGAATTTGGGTCTCAGAGGGGGGCGCTATTACTACTGGGGGCTGCTGTGAGGTGACACTATTACTACTGGGGGCTGCTGTGAGGTGACACTATTACTACTGGGGGCTGCTGTGGGATGTCACTATTACTACCGGGCTGATGTGGGATGTCACTATTACTACCGGGGGCTGCTGTGGGATGTCACTATTACTACCGGACTGATGTGGGATGTCACTATTACTACCGGACTGATGTGGGATGTCACTATTACTACCGGGGGCTGCTGTGGGATGTCACTATTACTACCGGGGGCTGCTGTGGGATGTCACTATTACTAATGGGGGCTGCTGTGGGATGTCACTATTAATACCGGGCTGATGTGGGATGTCACTATTACTACTGGGGCCACTGTAGGATGTCACTATTACCACTGAGACCACTGTGGGATGTCACTATTACTACTGGGGGGCCACTGTGGGATGTCACTATTAGGACTGGGGCCACGGTGCAGTGTCACTATAACCACTAAAGCCGCTCTGGGGTGGGTCACTATTAGCACTGGGGCTGCTCTGGGAGGTCACCCTTACTGCTGGGGCTGCTCTGGGGGGTCCATATCACTGCTGGGATATGTTTACACGAGGTGGAAATGCTGCAGAATGTCCTCAGCGGAAATTTCCGTGGCAAATTCCACAGCATTTCTGCATCCAAAAGCAATCAAAATCTGCACCCAGTCTGTTTTGAAACAGCCTTGTCCTTTTAAAAACGACGGAGGTAAAAATCATACGTCGTGATAAGCCCCGCCCCCTGATATGTTGGCACTTTACAATAAATAAGTGGGTTTTGGGTTGCAGTTTGGGCACTCGGTCTCTAAAAGGTTCGCTATCACTGATCTATGAGAACAAAGGATCCAACATGACTGAGCCAGCTTTCTCCTGGCATCTGCTGTAAGGAGATCCTCACACACATAAGACGATCAGCCAACTTTTAGGTGTAAGGACAGCTTAAGATTCATTCCCTGCCTGAAGGGTGATGCTTAAGCTCAAGTCAGTTACCAGTTCACAGAACGGTGGTTTCTCATACTGTATTTCTTGGAGAAAACCAATGACACTGCAGATTGAGCCAAACCCAGAAGTGGATTCAGAGGAAGAAGTCATCCTTCCTTTATGTTCTCCATTTCTTTTGAATTCATTTCTGATTTTTGGTGCAAAAATCTGCCGAAAACCCGGCCTTAGACATAAGATAGCGGTAAACTAACTGCGCCTTAAAAAGTTGTAATGGACATAAGCCAATTTGTTTTAGTCAACAAGACTGAAAAACATTTCTGCTTGACTTCTGACTCACACTGTAGTAAATGATCTCATATTAAACGTTGGATATTAGTACATAAGTTAACACACATTTATGAATATTTATGGCCTTGTTCATAACACTCACAAGAGAGACATCCTGCTCGTTCCCTATTAAAAAACCAGCCAACCCCTGAAGTTCAACTTGCCTGCACTCAAAGGCCATTTGTCTCACACCAATAGTCCTGCTGGGTAAAGGCCTCATGTCCACTTGAAAAATACAATCCACGCAGAATCTGCGGCGGATTCTGCGCGGATTTGCTTTAAATGACATTTTTTTTTTGCAAGCAGATATCCGCACACTTTGCTATCAATGTGATAGCAATGTTGCCGATCCGCGGGTGTAAAAATCAATTTAATGGACCGCGGATGGCCAATGATTCCCTATGGGCAAAATCCGCTACGGATTCCGCAATTCCATTTAGCTAGTGGACATGAGGCCAAAGGGGTTTAGTGCAGACCAAAAATAATAAATTCCAATCTAATTAAACTTACCAACATCATCCCATCCCTGCACAGTGGGTCTGCTCCGACGTCTACAGAAAGTGGCAGCACAGGAACAGTATAGAAGGGATAAGGGGAGTTTACTGGCAATGTGAACACCTTCTACCCCTTTAACACTTACATATTGGCACACAATACCTGCCATTTGTAGATCTAATTATTCCACATACTTACTGAAATATTACCCTCAATTTCTGAGTCCAGCAGACATTTTTTAATTCCCCAATTTATATTTCTAATTGCTTAGTTTTGAGTGAATGAATTAAAAGGGAGAGACGAGGAGGAAGTGTAATCTGAATGTAGCGGTTGTACAGGGCGACTACCACTACCGGAGGTCACCTTCATGTTCCATGGGCTGTGACTATGTGACTCTCTGAATACTGTAAAATGAATATTAAATAATATTATTGCAAAAAAATTGCTGAGATTTCCCTTTTAACTAGTTCCCATGATCCATCATAGCAGAAGTATTTGCACAATGACTCTTGGCATTATTATCCACATTATTCCTCCAAATAACATGAAATCAGACTGTCATCATTTTATTACAATATATAAAAATTTCTTACAGTTCATTGCTAACTACAGAGTTGTACGTCTCCGCGTGTACAGGGCGTTTCCTCTGTTTCAAGAGACGAGGGGTGAAAAAAAAAAACAAACAAAAAAAAACACGCCTTAAAAAGTTCAGGTAAAAGCACACCATGGAGTCTCATTCAAGTCACATTCCAGCAATACATTCAGTACAGTACATGGGGCGCCAGTAATGGTCATTTCAGTACGAGACTCAATGCGATACTGGACACTGTGCAGGCCTCCTTCATGATCCACTCTGAACTGCTCCTAGAATGCAGAACCAGTGTTAATAGGGAACTTAATTAAAATTAAGCAGCACTCTATTTTATATTAAACCAGCACTTAGGGCTCATCAACAATGACCGTTTGATGTATAATGGCAAAACACGGTTCAATTTATTTAAAAGGCGAGTTCACACATTGCGGATTAGCCTCATCTATGGGCAAGTGTAATACTAGCATACCTACCGCATAATGAAGGGAGTGGTTGTTCATCAGTATTTTGCATCAGTGCAATGCACCTCCATGTTGTAATTTAGCTGTCTGCACGCTGAGGGATGTGGTTCTATACCTGCCTTGTATTTCGTATCCGTAAATCAGTAAGTATCGCTGCTGGCAACGATTTTTTTTTGGTATAGATATTACAAACAAATCACAGAAAGAGGACATATTAGTGTAAGGACTCACAAGAGGATGAGGACCCTTGACGTTGGGTTGCGGGCTTCTGTATTTTGACCAAAATATTGACTGATACTTCGCATTTATTTGTATTTTAGTGGGGAAACGCAGGGTGGCAGTGCCAGTGTGGCTGACTCTTGAGGTGCATAGCAACCCACCAGGCAAGATCGTATGTTGCATTATTAATACAGTACAATGTGAGTCGGGTTTTAATAAACCATATTCACTTACAGCGGTAAAGAAAAGAAAAATAACATTATATTATATATACACAGCGGAAAAAAGTCATGCTGCAGATTTTCAAATCTGCAGCATGCTCAATCTGTTTTGGAAATGGTGTGGATTTTCACTGCGGAATGCATTCAGTGCAATACAATGGGCGAATTTTGCACCAGAATCCGCACTCCGATTTTCTTCACAATGTGTGATCTTACCTCATGTCTCTTTCACACAAGCGACAGCGATATCACCGCTACAAAAATCGTAGCTTTATACACGCTATTTTGTAGCGTCAGTGATTTTTTTTTTTGTGAAAAATTACGCATCGCTGCTGCCTGCGATTTTGTGGTGAGAAAGTTAATTGGAGTTTCTAATGCTAAAAACGCATGGCACGAAAATCACAAGTTTGTGCTATGCGATGAACAAGGAGGAAAACCTGAGCTACAAAAAAATAGCACATAGCAGAAAGATAGAGCATGCCACGATTTTTTTCTAGCAACATGGCATTAGTGAAAACATTGCTAATGTGAAGGAACTAGAGATGAGCAAGAGTACTCGCTAAGGCAAACTACTCGATTCGGGTGCCGGTGGGGGGCAGGGAGCAGTGGGGGAGAGCGGGGAGGAACGGGGGGAGGGGGGGGGGGAAACCTCTCTTTCACTCTCTCCCCCAACTCACCGCTCTCTCCCGCCGGCACCCGAATCTTTCGAGACGAGCGGGCAGGTACCCGCATAAGGCACTACTCGCACGATTTTATAGCCCGTGTGAAAGCAGCCTAAGTGTAAGGTTTGGATCATTCTGAATGCATGACGCCAACAAGTAATCCATACCTGCTTCTGAGCTGCAATCCTTTTTTGATCTCGCTTCCTCCATGCAGGGTCGTGAATATGGTGGAAGGTTTGGTACCCTGTGCTGATTCCTGTAGGTCGATGAAGCTGGAATAAAAGGCAAACAAATGTCATCATGCTTTAAATGCTACAGAAAAAAAAAAAAAAGCAAAAACCAAAATCCCACCACACATCAGTGTACAGGGGTGCACCATAGAAATATGCAATATAACAGTACAGCCAAAAGAAAGGCAAACCTCATCTGAGGGTGAACAAAAAGGAACTCATTAGTGGCCAAGGAAATCTGTGAATTCCAAAATGTCCAATAAATTCATCATTCATCACCAAATGTCTCTGGCAGAGTTCGAGATGACAGCAATTTGCCTAATACAAGTTATAATTTGCTCGCACTATAAAACAGGCCTAGCATTATAAGGAATAGACACATTGTTATGCTGGCGACAGTGTGTTAATTGCTGGTAGGTCATGCATTTCTAAGAACCTTCAATATATTGTTTAATTACATATTGCAGAATCTTAATCCTATATTAAAAAAAATGATGTGCTGAAAGGTTAATGTTTTAAAAGAAAGGTTTGGTGCAACTTTTAAAACAGCATAACTAGAAACTCCCAAACAAAATGTTATTTTTGACAGCGTTTTCTTAAAAAGAGGGAGCAATCTGATATTGACCAGGCAGAATAATTTATAGATAGGGACCATTATACATGTGAAGACCTTGTTAAGGCTGGTTTAAAAAAAAAACAAAAAAAAAACTAATTATAAAAAAAAAATTATAAATAAATATATATTTTAAACAGATATGCGGGCCAACCTTACACAAGGCTCTGTATGTAGATGGAACCAAGCTCTATGCTTCAATATCTTAAACAGCCAATGTACAAAACTTTGGGTCTGTTTGTGAAAGAATCCAACTTTTTTTTTTAAACCTCATACAACCCCCCCTCTGCCCTGTACAGTAAAGGACCGCTCACATGAGTGGAATATTTCCACAATACTCACCTAAAGATACAGCTTATTGTGCTGTTGCAGATTTTCGCTCCATAACCTGCATGTTTATATGTGCATTTTAGTGCCGAGTTTTCTGCATCTCTAGGTGTGTATTGCGGAAATATTTCCTCATGTGCACGGTCCCCAATACCGTGTTTTCCCGAAACTAAAACCTATCCCCATTTTTTGGGAAGGCTTAAAATTTAAGCCCTAGTTACACTACATTGAAAAAAAACAAAAACAGGAATACATTATTTAACAGGCGCTGTCCAGGTCGGTCCCTCTGCTTTCTGGAGCCCTGGAGTCCCGCAGTCCTCGGGCTCATAAATCCCACCTCCAGGAAGTGATGGCTGTGATTAGATTTTCAACTGCTGCTCAGCCAATCGCAGCCAACCCCTTAAGGACATGGCCTATTTTGGTGTTGAGGACGCAACGATTTTTAGTGGATTTTTATATCCACTTTTCAAAAGCCATTACATTTTTATTTTTCCGTCGACATGGCTGTATGGGGGTTTGTTTACTGCGTAGTGAACTGTAGTTTTTAATGGTAAATAGGTATTGCAAAATATTGTCAAACTTTTATTAATTTTTTTCATGATAGCAGGGAAAGAAAACATTAAATCTGCCATTTTTTTAACAGCGTTAATCATGCAACATAAATGACAATACATTTTTTCTGTGGGTCGGTACGATTACAGTGATACCCCCAAAAAATTTTTCTTTAGGTTTTTCAATTTTTTCACAATAAAACCCCCTTTTTGGAATTTTTTTTGTTTCTAAAATTGCTACATTCAAAGTCCTACAACCTTTTTTATTTTTCCATCCACATCACTGTGAGGGCTTGTTTTTTTGCGTGACAAGGTGAAGTTTTTATGGGTACTATTTTAGGGTACATACGGCTTTTTTTGATCACTTATTATGAAACGTTATGGATATGACGATACCAAATATGCGGGGTTTTAATTTTTACATTTTTTATGCAAATAGGGGGGGGGGGAAGAAAGCACAAAAAAGGGGTTTTTCTAATTTTTTTCTTTTTTTTTAATCGACATAATTTAGATTGTTTTTTTTACACTATGTGTCCCTGAAGGTGACCTGATCCATAACACCTATGATAAAGCATTGCAGGACTTGTGTCCTGCAATGCCTTATCACTTGTTATAGTGATCATAGGCACTGGCAAAGCAGGATGCCTGCATCTGGCGTACTGTTGCCATTGTAACCCGATTACATTGCGGAACTCCGATGACATCACAATGGAAGCGCACTCCCTCTGTGAACGCTTTAATGCTGTGATCTACACAAATCGTGGCATGTAAGGGGTTAACAGTAGGGGGTCGCTGTCCCAATGCAGCTCCTGCTGTTGCAGCGGGAGGCCAGCTATCGGTGACAACCGTCTCTCGCTGCCAGACAGCACATGATCTCTTCTGATCTTGGACTATCCCCAGGACGAAAGTGTACGTCCTGTTGCGTTAAGTACCCCTCTGCCAGGACATACAGTTACGCTTTGTGGCGTTAAGTGGTTAAAGGGGTGTAACAACAAGAACCCCAGTCCAAATGCCCTAAAGACGTTCTAGATTCAAGTCCTCTACTTGGGACACAGTCTATGTGCCAAGACAGACAGCTGTTCTGTAAGAAGTGCCCGTTCTGCCAGACAGGGCACATCCAATGCATTACATGGATGACTAGCCTGTAATGCTGCGCTTCCTCCGCAGTGGACATCTTGTTTTGCCCGGCACTGTGCACCCAATGTCAGTAAGCCTACATGAAGCTTATTTAATATTCTAATTAGTGGAGTACCTGGTTCAGAAGGAATAATTAAGTAACAGTAAATAGGCACAGATTCAGAAAGATGCCTCTAATACACACAAAAAAGTAAATCTTCTCCTACCTGTAACCCAGCTCCTTTGATCCTTCGGTAAAACTCATCGTCTTCACGCCCCCATCCCCAAAAGCGATTCGACATTCCGTTACACTGTATAAGATAAATCAAGCATTAAAGAAAAACCTCTCTATTGGTTACATTTTACCTATTTCCATGTCAGTGCCCGATGCTTAGCATCTTAGAGGACACCATCCATAAACACACAGCAACTGGGCAAACAGGGATTAAGTTCTCCCATAATCCCACATTATAACCTAGAGCTATAGATTACAGTACACATTTTAAGATATGTTAATACCTTATCAATGTTTCTGGAGTCCTTCTCATACCGTCACCATGGCTGTGGGCGATCTTCTGAGTGTTGGTGCATTACCCCATATATGTGGAAACCATTACTGCGCACATGGCAGACTTGTTGCAGAAATTCCCTACCTGGGAATGGGGTGGTTACTGTAGCAGATACATAGACTTCTGCAAACCCCATTATATCTAGGATGGTCGCAGACATTTCCTACAATGTGCCCTGTGTGTGAACTTGACCTTACAGTAACTGACTTTCATTTACAGGACGACCACAAGGTATCATTTTGGAGGTTTAATAGCTGTCACATTACGTGACACATTATTTTATAGGCTCGAAAAATACAATAAAAACATGTTAAAGAGGACAATAAAAGTGAATAGAAGATAAAATTATAAGTTGCGCAACGTTTTTCTAACTCCCTACAGAGGGAACAGTCATGGCTTGTATTACTGCTCCTGTGCCGATGAGCAATGCTCTATTATGTTTTCTTGCCTCATCAAGCTCTTTAGTTCAATGGAAGCACTTCATCATGCTGCTCATAAAACAGGAAACTGATATCTCATTCTAGGGTTTAGAAATTTACCGCACAGTGACATCTCAATGTTAAGACTAAAAATAAATAAATAAATTATATATAGCTAGAGATGAGTGAGTATACTCGCTAAAGGCAATTGCTCGAGCGAGCATTGCCTTTAGCGAGTACCTGCCCACTCGAGACAGAAGGTTCGGGTGCCGGCTGCGGGCAGGGAGCTGTGGGGGGGAGCGGGGCGGAACGGAGGGGAGATCTCTCTCTCCTTCCCCCGGCTCCCTCCTGCCGACAGCCGCTACTCACGGCTCCCCCGCGCCAGCACCCGAACCTTCAGTCTCGAGCGGGCAGGTACTCGCTAAAGGCAATGCTCGCTTGAGCAATTACCTTTAGTGAGTATACTCGCTCATCTCTATATATAAAACATATATTATATAAATATATTTGTTTGATCGCTCCTAGGTTAGACTCCCCCCCCCCACCCCACGTTATACTCCCCGACCATTATCAAAGAACATATTTTGTTCTTTTTTAAATGCAGAAAAGGATCTAATCACTCCTCTATGCAATTTACCTCATTGACTGACATCTAAATGTTTTTACAGAACACAAAAATTAAAAGTTTTTATGCGATGCTTTACATATAAAATGTTAAAAAAAAGAAACACGTGTGGCATCACTTCACCCATAACGTTCTGTACTATAAAATATTAGTTATCCAGCAATGTTAAAAATTTTATAATTTTTTTTTTAATGGAAAAGTAAAATGCCCCCCAAAAAGCTGTTTTCGGTTCATTTCATTTCCCGAAGACAAGAATAAAAAAAAGTGTTCAAAAGAAATCTTAGATATATCTAAATGTTACCAATAAAAACAAATCCTGTTAAAAAAAAAAAGCCGACATACAGCTCTGCCCACGGAAAAATAAAAATCCTCTGGCCTTCAAATGTGGTGACACACAAAGTTTATACTGTGCATAGCAGTACAATACAATAAAACCTCTATTAATTTGGTGTCGTAATGACATGTAAAATACAGGTAGCATTGTATTCATACCCTATGGTGAACGCTGTAAAGACATTACATGTACTCAAAATTGCTCCCTATAAAGGACTAATACTCGCCCCACAAAATACAAGGTGTCATACAGCCACATTCACTAAAAAATGAAGTTAGGACAACTGGAATACAAAAGGGAATAAGATTTACTGGTACTTAAAGCTAAAATTAAATAATGCCACAAAGGGGTTAAAAATAGACGTATGGCACTTCATGCCAAATGCACACGGCCGGGTCAGGTTCCGCAGCAGAGTCAGACCCTGTGCCGGCTGGTGACCCCCTGCATACCTCTCCGAATTTTTGCTCTCTGTGCTGTGGATATGCCGACTGGCATGCCAGCGCACATGCGTAATGTATAGAATGCCGCAGATCCGCAGCAATTCCGAAATGGACATTTCGGAATTGCTGCGGGTTGGGCGGCTTCCATTGACTACAATAGAAGCCGTCTGTGCAAGTCCTGCACCAAAATAGAACATGCTGTGGTTCTTTCTCCACGAGCAGCAATCACAAGTGATTTCCGATCATGTGCATGGAAGAATCATCTTACATTGCATACTATGGACGGACATTGCTGCGGAATCCACAACCAGACGCCCACCACGGATTCTGCAGCAAAAATCCGCCCGTGTGCATTGGGCCTAACACAGAAAAAGCCATTAGTTTGCTGCAACTTGTGCATTTAACAAGATAAGTATGTTTGTAGCTACTAGGGATGAGCGAGCGTACTCGGAAAAGCACTACTCGCTCAAGTAATTTGCTTTATCCGAGTATCGCTGTGCTCGTCCCTGAAGATTCGGGTGCCGGCACGGAGCAGGGAGCTGCAGGGGAGAGCGGGGAGGAACGGAGGGGAGATCTTTTTCTCCCTCTCTCCCGCCCGCTCTCCCCTGCGACTCACCTGTCAGCCGCAGCGGCACCCGAATCTTCAGGGACGAGCACAGCGATACTCGGATAAAGCAAATTACTCGAGCGAGTAGTGCTTTTCCGAGTACGCTCGCTCATCTCTAGTAGCTACGTATTTGGCATGTTTGTAGCTACGTATTTGGTAACTTGACTCCAAACAGTTTCCATGTTCAACATACAAACTAACAGAAACCGGTTGGGGGATGTCGTAAGAACCTCAGCTCAGGCCTTGAACTTCAAGCAATCCTATCTCAGCACAGACAAGTCAAAATGTACATCCAAGTATATAATATACATTCTACTCCTAGATCTACTAAGGTGAACATTAAGACACTCACCAGTTCATAATGCTGTTTGGTAAGTAGTAAAATCCCCCCAACGTAGGTCTTGTAATGGTACAGGGGATGCAGGTCCGGGGACGCCACGTGAAAGGGACCCTTTTCTGGGAATCCATAGTCCAGACTCGGGTTAAGAGGTAGCAGATCCACATCATGCATAGCGATGTAGTCCGTATCGTTCCCACTCTCCAAGAATCCCACATTTATCAAAGAAGCCCTGTTAAACCTGAAGAACAGAAAACGGTCAGCCCAACTGGTGATTTCAGGAAAAACTATTCATCATGCCCTAAAGTCTTAACCGCAAACAAAAAAGAGCAAGCTACTTAGATTATCTACAAACATGCTATTTTTTGAGCTACTATTTCATTTTTCAGACATTTCTTTTCTTGTTTTAGCGCCTTAGTGACGAAGCCTGTTTGCCTCTTAATGACCCAACCAATTCTTCATTTTTTTTTTTCATTGTCTCATTCCAAATAACATAATTTTTTAATTTTTCTGCTAACATAGCATATAAGAGATTGTTTTTGTGGGAAAAGCTGTATTTTTAATGGCATCATTTTTTAAAGGGGTTGTCTTGCGCCAAAACGGCTTTTTTTTTTTTTTTTCAATAGGCCCCCCGTTCGGCGCGAGACAAACACAAGGGATGGGTTAAAAAAAAAAAAAAGTTTAGTACTTACCCGAATCCCCGCTCTGCAGCGACTTCTTACTTACCTTACCCAGATGGCCGCCGGGATCTTCACCCACGATGCACCGCGAGTCTTCTCCCATGGTGCACCGTGGGCTCTGTGCGGTCCATTGCCGATTCCAGCCTCCTGATTGGCTGGAATCGGCACACGTGATGGGGCGGAGCTACGCGAGCCGCGTAGAAGGGGGCGGAGCCAGAACGCAGCTCGTGCCAAGACCCAAGAGAAGGGAGAAGACCCTTCTGCGCAAGGGAGATTAGACGCTGAAATTAGACGGCACCATGGAGACGGGGACGCTAGCAACGGAACAGGTAAGTGAATAACTTCTGTATGGCTCATATTTAATGCACGATGTATATTACAAAGTGCATTAATATGGCCATACAGAAGTGCTTACCCCCACTTGCTTTCTCGGGACAACCCCTTTAAGGAGATTGGGGGGAAAAAAAAATTCTGCCATTTTTTAAATTTTTACAGCATTCAGTGTGCAAAACGAAACATTGTGATAACATCCTTCTCTGGGTCAGCACGACTGCGGCGATAGCAAGTTTATACAGTTTTTGTTTTGCTACTTTTGTACACAAAACACACAAAGATTTGCTTTTTTGTTGCCGCATTCCAAGAGCCATAGCATTTTTATTTTTGCATGGATGAAGTTCTACGAGAGCTGGTTTGTGAAAGATGAACATTCATCCAACTTTTGACCATATAACATTTTGATATTTTTTATATTTAGGGCCCTTGAGTATCACCATATTTGAATCACTTTCATAATACACTACTATACTCAGTATAACCCAGCCGGGTAGGTGTCATCCTTATATGCTGGTGCCAAGCCCGGTTAAATGGGGAGGGTTAGGGAAAGACCTGGCGACCTACCCTGTAAAAACTTCGCCCTGGGAACGCTATGAAGAGTCGCTAGAGAAATCTATAATGCTTGGTCAGATCAGTGGCAAAATAAGACCCGGCCGCCAAAGGAAACGATGGCTGATACTATCAGAGCTGATACGTACATGGATATCACACAACTGGAAGAAGCCGCGCAAAACTGAAAAACATGGAGGGAGCCTTTAGGCTGGCTCCACACGGGCGAGAAAAAGCACGCGATTTTCACCTGCTACGATAGTCCATAAAAAAGCAGAATATGAAACCAATGATTTACAATGGCTTCATTCCCATCTGCAATGTTTTCACTGATGCGATGTTTAGTGGCTTACTCTATCTTTCTGCGATGTGCTATTTCTATCTCCCATGTATTCCTGCGGAGGCTGCTTTTTAATCGCATCACAACGCTACAAACGCATGTTGCGATGCGATTTTAACATTACGAAGTCCCAATGATTTATGCGATAAAAAAAAAATAAAATTGTGCGACTTTATCGCGGGCGGCAGCAATGCATGATTATTCTTCAAAAAAGCATCGCTGACAAATTAAATAAAAGTGAATAAAGATGCGATTTTGCCGCGATTTTCTTGTGGCAAAATTGTGACGCCCGTGTGGAGTCAGCCTTAGGGTCATGAATAAATAAATGGCTAACAACAATACTTCAGTATAGTAGTGTATTAGAATGCCTATGAAGCTCAGCCAGAGGCTGAGCCTCATAGGCCACCATAGCTGGCAGGCAAAGCCATATTCAAGCCTCCGGGTGCCATAGCAACCCATGGGGATCCCACGATCACATTGCGGGGGTTTAATGGGGTGGAGAGGAAGCCCCCGTTCTCCCTCTGTCAGCATTTTACATGCCGCAATTGCACTTACCACTGAAAAATAAAAATGCTCCATGGTTTCTTTGACCCCTGCTGTTAGAGCAGATACCAGGCTATCATCCAACAGCCAAGCACCGGCTCTCCCTGGCATGGGAGACCCGTGCCAAGCTTCTGATGCAGTCACCGTCAAAAGACAGCACATCAGAATAAAACCCTTTAACGGCCATTGTCAAAAGACGTATGGGCGGTCGTTAAGGGGTTAAAGAAAATAGAGAAGTAAAGAAAGCAGCGCTGTCAGTGAATTTTAATGACATTTCTAAACTTGTCTTTTGTCCTAAACTCTGCAGCTGCTTTGATTTAATCTGCCCATGTCTTTCTGCAGTCGCTGCATTTCTCTAAGCTGGTTCTGTGCTATCAGTTTACTTTTAAAGAAAACCCCACAAATGTAGATGATAATGGCTAGGATTATACGGTGACTAGCTGTGACACAAGTCACACGGCCAAAGATCACAGTGTAGCCCTGCAACACTGCAAACCACAGCCTGAAGATCACAAATCCACAAACCAGGGAGTAAAATGTTGGGGTATTTGTCAACGCATTTCACAAATGGGTGCAGAGATCAGACTAAAGAAATGTAGTGCACATCATTAACCCTCAAAGGGGTTTTCTAGGTCTTCATAATCTTTAGCTGATCGGCAGGGGGTTATCAGAAGGGATCCCAACTCATCAGCTGTTTAAGCAGCTAACTGGCACCCTGTCTAGAGCAGGAAGCAGACAGCTCCATACGTGGAGTAGTGGCCTGACGTCGTATTGCAGGCTCAGCTCCCATTGAAATGAATGGAGCAGAATGCGCATACTGCCCCATTCACGCAGGGACTTTCAGGACCCCCAGGTCACAAAATCTAAACCACATGAATCTAAAATATGAATGTACCTACCATAATCTATATAGGCTAATTTTTTTGCCATCTTTGGACATATCCAGCTCAGAATGTTAATGCTGAAGTCTCACAATTCTATAGACTTCGACAAACCAGCATTTTTTTTTTTAAGGAGACTTCAACTAGCAACCAGAGTATAATATAATACTATAGTATTCCATTATACCATAGTATTGCATTATACAGCGATCTGCTATGGTTTGATCAGCCATGGCAGCGCTGGGGACGTTCAGAAGGCCCCAGGATGCAATGGCAACCAAATAGCACCACACAATCTCATTGTGGGGGAGCCATTCGTGACCCTGCAAAACCAATCAGGGGATGTAAATGTTGCTGTCAGAACTGACAGGGTTTACAGCCACAATCAGTGCTAGCGCTGTACGTGGCTCTTGCAGTCGAGTGCCAGCTTTGAAAAACAGCAGGCACCGGCATTGTATGGAGCAGGATCACCTCCTGATCCCCCCTCCATACAAGGCCTGAACGAATAGGACGTGAATTTACGTCTTGTGTTGTTAATATATTAATTTCATATTTTAATGTCACAATGCATCACAACAACAAAGGTGCCAAGATCTCAGTCAGTTACAGCCAAGTGTCCATTATGATAAAAAAAAAAAAGTTGAGACACGACTAAGAACATACAAACCTGTAATGATCCACTTGGTTTACGACAAATATATGGTGCCGGATCTTTTTGTCAGACAAGTATTGATGCATATGGGGGACAAAACTTAGTAGCTCTTCAAAGCGTTCCCGAAAAGGAATAATCAAAGCAAGACGATGTGGACCCCATGAAGGATCCTCATTGACAGTTCTAGGAACGGGGGGACAGGACTGCTTGGGGGGCACATCTCCTTGCTTCCGTACGTCACCTGTACAGCTGAGCTGCAGCCAGAGCATAGAGAGGAAACCAAGCAGCAAGCAGGTGAGGAACAGCTTGAAGATGCTGCATTTTCTGGGCAAAATCCCAAGAAAAAGACCTGACCTACAAAGCAAAAAAAAAGAAAAGTTCATAAGTAACTCAAGAGGTAAGCGGAGCCATGAAGTCAGGATAGATGTACTATAGTATGACAATTCGCTATGTACATAAAGAAAACTGGGCTGTACGGCCGTTGTATAGCCTATCTTGCTGTCGGTGAGTCAATTTAACTTACCTCTAGTGTGGTACCAGTTTCAAAGTGCAGGACTGCAATGAACAAGACCGGGGTCAACTAGACCGCCTGGTACCACACAAGGGTTAGAGGGTTGTCCCCTTTACAATGGATATAAAACAATGCTTTGTAAATATGCTTCTCAGTAACTTCCTAATGTACTTGCTCCATTCTCCCTAGTCTGTCTAGCCCCGGACACTCATACCATCCAGAAAATGGCTGACTATGAATAGACATGTGACCATAGATATCACCCAGCCCCCTCCACAGGCACAGAGGAGGAGTCCAAGTAATGTCCCTCAATGGTAAGCCACTTTATGGCTAGAAGAGCAGCGCAGACAGGAAACAGAGGCGTGGATTCACAGATTCAGCACGAATAAAAGGTACTCAGAATGACACATGCAAATACAATATTATGAACTATCCTTAAGACAAGTCACCAATATCAGATTGCTAGAGGAAGCCGTCTGTGCGGGATCTGCACTGAAATGAAGCATGCTGCGATTTGTCTTCCGAACCAAAAAGGTCCGAAAATCAAATCCGCATGCTTTACTTCACTTGCGGACGCCCATGTTTCCCTATGGGCGGCTTGATTTGCGGGTGCCCCACGCGGATTCCGCAAATCAAATCGCCAATGGACATTAGGCCTGACAGAGTACTGCTCTAATAACTCTAGAGTTCCCTGATACAGTATACAGAAATGGGTTTTCTAAATTGAACGACTCCTATAGGTAGTAGTTGAGAACCATCTTTCAGGGCATGTTTAAAGGGAATCTGTCAAGCTACTTTACTCCCTATAAGCCAAGCTTTTGGGCCCAAAGTAGCTGACCCACTGAGTCCGGGGATATAAGGTCTATACTTACCCTCTCTGCCGTTCCCACTATCAGCGCTCAAACCTGCTGCTGAATGCATTAAATGGACTACATAAGGGGTGCTAAGTACCATAGGAAAGTATAAAACTTACATCCCTGGACTCAGCGGGTCAGCTACCTTGAGCCAATAAGTTTAGCTTAGCTTATGGGGTTCAAAGTACCCGACAGAGTCTCCTTACAGGGGTTGTACCCGAATCTAAAGTTATCGCCCATCAACTGGATAAACCTTGTGATCGGTGACTGTGTGACCGCTTAGCCTCTACTGATCCCAAGAGCAGGGGTCCCAATGACCCCCACATAAATGGGGGAAGAGGTCGCACATGTACGCTCCTGCTCCATTCGTTTCAATTAACTTTTTTGCGCCATTATTAAAATAAACAAAATGGAGGTGTGAATGTGCTCCGTCCATGTAGAGACTGTTGGGACTCCCACCGATTATCAGAATGGGAGTCCCAGCAGTAGGACCCCTACAGATCATAAAGTTATGTCCGATTCTGGTGGATAAAAAAATAACGGCACTTGTGGATTATCTGTTGCCACTATATACCATTCAGCACTATCTGGCAGGCTATTGCTGCGTTTATAGCACCTGAATACTATTATAAATATTTGTTTTGGAGAAATAAAAAAAGTTTAAGAAAGTTTTTTTTTGTTTATAAATTGGCGAAACATTTGTGAAATTAATTTAAAAAGTGCCGACAGATAACCCACAAAAACCAAATAACTTTAGATCTTGTTACAACCCCTTTGATAAGATAACGGGGTGCACCGCCACGAGCCCCTCCCCCACCTCGCTGCTGGGTTATTTTCAGTCAAGTTTCTGCTCCTCTTGGACAGAGCAGCGCAGAGTTCTACTACAAGAAGAAGAGCGACTGATCCAACTTAGGGGGGGGAGGAATCATGGTGGATCTGTCGCCGGTCAGTACAGAACTCACGCCACTAGTGCAAACAGCTATATACTGACAACACATTTGCGCTGCTCTCCAAAAACCAGACCTTCTTCAACAGCAATGGTCCCGTCAGTGGTGGTGCGGGGTCAGAAGAACCGCCGCTGTGTCCTGCTCATGTCAGATGGATAACGCGCGAGGAGGGTCTCACCTGCTGTCCTCCCGCAGGTACAACGCCGGCTTCCTCCGTGTCAGGTACATCTCTGCTTCTATAGAACTTAACAGCACAAGTTCACATACTCATATCCATCTATGGGCAGAAACAAGAGCATCCTGCAGCCCGCCGGCCCCTGACTACAGAGAATGGCCACCTACCTCTGGGGTCACTACCACCTGCCCTGCCTGGATGACATGACCCCTCTGATCACGGAGAGGGAATACAATCAGCAGCTACTGTGCAATGGAGCCCCAGAAGCACCACTTCCAGCTAGAGCTGCCATAAAGTGATGGCAACACAGCAGCGCTAGCAGCCTACAACTCACTAAAGTGCAACTACAAAAGAGTTCCGGGCAGCACCGGGGGTTCTACAGGGGACCGGCCTCAATATGGCGCTCAGTGCCCGCACTACGGAGCTCCGGGCTGCACTGGTCCACAGCCCCGCCGAGCGCCTCGTCCCGTTACACGCTGGCTTCTAGAATGCCGATCCCTCACTCTACTAATTCCGCCCAGGGAACATGGCTGCGGCTCACAGGTTCCGGCGCTAGACGTTCCTAGGCTGAGAGCGCACTGTGCAAGGAGTGGGGGGGGGGTTCTGGGGTCCTCCCTCTTGTGCTGGCTTTCACAGATATAGATATTATACAGTATATATGTCACTGCTTGTTCCACGGCCTTCTGGGGACTGATTACCTGAGACTCCCTGTTAATATGGAGTCCTATAGGTTGTGTTCACACCTGCAGTCCTCAAGTGTCCCTAATTTGACACATTTGTCAAAAAAAAATATTGTTCAAGATAAGAAGTGTGCCTTGTGGGTGCGGCTCCGTAAGGGCTCCTTCACACTGGCAAGGGCCGATATCGCCCTCGCAATCCTTCTGCAAAGCCCTGGATGCAAGGCGTTTTCACATAATCCGTACGTGGGTAACGCAATGAACGCTTTCCATATGATAACTCAGCGCAGCCCGATGAACATGAGCGGAAATCCACTACGATTTTATTAATTGATAGGTCCATTAATGATAGGTTCATTGCGGTGACTTTAACGTTCTCCCGCACCGGAAGTCCGCTGCGGGAAAACAATGCCCATGGACAGGCGGTTTAAATTGGCTCATCTAAAAGGACCTTTATTCTAATGTCCGCAATTAGTAATTGTACTCGCCTTAGTCCGGTCTCACATGAACAAGTAGCACTCCGCATGCGGAAGCCCGCAGCGGAATCCAGCCCTGACCGCTGCCGGCGTCTATGCGTACCTTAATTTATCTCACCGTCGGACATGGCGCAGTACAGCTTTTTTTTTTTCAAATCACTAGTTCCCATACTGTCACTAGGCGATGACACGGGTACCTGCAGCCAATCTGGAATTGACATTCTAGATAGGCTGCGGGTCAGACGGCTTCCATTGACTTCAATGGAAGTCGTCCGTGCGGAATCCGGACAAAAATAGAGCAAGTGGAAATTGGAATCACTGTCCGCTCATGTGAGCAGACATCCCCATGCTCCATGCTTGTTAATGGATGCAGAATACCGTGGATCGTCTGCGTGGGTGACGATTGCGGATTCCGCAATCCAAATCCGATCGTGTGAGACCGGTCTTAGTGGCCTACTAGTAATAGTAATCCTCTTAGTGGCTCCAATAGTAACTGTGTCCCCAGTAGTTGACTCAGTAGTGGCCACAATAGTAATAGTCAACTCAGTAGTAATAGTGACCCCCTTAGTGGCCACAATAGTAATAGTCGCCCCAGTAGTAATAGTGTCCCCCTTAGTGGCCACAGTATTAATGAGTCCCCCTCTTTGTGTCTTCCCCACTCTGAACCTCCCTGCGGCAGCAACCTCACACCATTAAGTATTTCACATGGGCGATAAAATCGTGCAAGATTTGTGTGTTTTGAGATGCACAAAGCTCGCAAAATATGAACCCCATTCATTTAAATGGCTTCTTGCACATAAGCGATGTTTTACGGAATGGTGCCACAGTGTTATGCCATGCAGGAAATAAATCGCGGTATGTTCTATCTAGCAGCGAGATCTTGCATCGCAGCGCCCATTGTTTTAAATGGAACCAGTGGCAGGATTGTTGGCCCCATTGAAAGCAAAAGGAGGACTCTGCCGCAGCTGTCACAGCCGTGCCGGATGATCCCTGCATCCCCGAAGTGATGCAAGGCTGTTTTCACACCCCATCCATGGGTATTTCACATGGTGGGGAGCGCTATATGGAGGCGGGGTTCATGGCCCTATATTACGCTCCCCCATGTAAAGTTAGCCTCACTCTGTAGCTCCGTCCATCTGCCTCTGCTGTAATCAGAAACTCTGACCTCGCCTCCCCCCTGTATCTGATGTGCAGGAATGCAGACACCGGGTGGAGGGTTCAGAGTATGATTACGTCAGCAGAGGCCGGAGAAATACCAGATGCTGTAGGGTTGCTGCAATTTTATTGCCATTAATATAACCAGTGAAAAATAAATACCAGCACTGACCTTTGGACTTAATTATCAGGCAGGCCAATTAGTTACTCATCGGGTGGCAACCCAAGCCAAGTCGCTCTGTTCCTCTTTGCCCCTTAAACAGGCTCTGTCAGCTACACACTGACATGCTGTAGGTTTTACATTTAGCTTTCCTGACATTCCCTCACTATCAGCTCTTAAACCCGCCTCTAAATTAATTCCACAAACTACACAACTCGCTAAGTAGTTTTTCTATGTGCGCTGGGAAGTTCAGCGGTGAGTTTAAGACCACTTGCACACACACAGAGTTTTACAGTATTTAGCGTAAAACACCTCCATTGATTTTAATGGACCTCCTCAGATGAGCGTTTGAACGCTGTCTGCTCTATGCTGGTGCGTTTGTATTGTGCCTCTGTACTGTGAAGGGGTTGTCCTATTTATTCGCTTTTAATCTCAACATGCTGCCCCTGTGTAAAAGTAAGAAATCAGCCTATACTCACCTTTCCTTGCTCCCCGCTATGATGTATTGTTTACAGGCTGCAGCAGTCTGTGTACGGGATGTAACAGGCTGCTGCAGCGAATGTCAGCGCTCTGCGATCAATCACTGAGCTTTGTCATTGGCTGGAGCATTTTGTGATGTCACGTGCACATGCTACTGCAGCCTGTAAATGAAACATCAGAGATGAGACAGAGGGGGTGCTAGACGCAGCGGGAAGAGGTGAGTATAGGCTTATTTGTTATTTCTATGCATGGGCAGCCTATTGAGATGAAAAGTGAATAAGTCAGACAACCCCTTTTATAAGGGGAACATTTCCACCACCATGTTACAAGCAGTCACTTGTTACTAAAGTTTAGACATTAGATGAATATTGCACAATTTAACAGTTTACTTGTTTGTTTGTTGCAAAAGATGCATTGCAACTGAGTGAATATAATACCATCATACCTTGCAACATCTTGGACAGTAACATGTTGTTATAGACCAAACAATATAGTAAGTTTATTAATGTACATCCATTCTCCAAGTCAAGAAGGGGGACATTTCAAAGGTTTTCCCCAAGATTGAAAGTTGTCCCCTATTACAGGCTAAAGGATAACTCTGATTGGTGAGGGTGTGACCCCAATCACAAGAAAAGGAGTCCCGTGCCCTCATTCCCATTCCCATTCCCCCGTATGAATGGATTGCTGATCAAGCATGCACACTGCCACTTCATTCATCTCTATGAGATTGCCGGAGTACAAGTGCTAGCATACACAATAAGCCATTGATCCATTTATACAGGAGACATGGGGCTTCGTGCTTGTGATCACAGGAGATCTTGGTGATAAGACCCCTACATATTAAACAATTATTCCTTATACCATTAGTGTAGGGACCCACAATGGCATGGGTTGTGGGCTCACGTATTTTGGCCAAAATATCAACTAATACCTTGCATTTATCAGTAACATGCAGTGCAGCTTTGAATGCTGAAGGTGCCAAGGGTGCCAGTGTGGTTCACATGTGGGGTGCAGGGCAACCCTCTGGATTCAAATATTGCATCATTAATAGGTTGTAAGCCTGCATGGTGCACTACATGTACTATGCGGCCTGACACCCTGTATCTACTCTTTTGTGTAGGAATAAGTACTAAGCAGCCACTCCCCTCGGTATAAGGAAGGTTTGTCAGTGGCTGTTTCATCAGTGTTCTTACATGTCTAGCTTCCTTCTCCATTTAGCATTCTGGCTCTCTGCATGTTGGGGGATAAGTGGTGTACAGTATATGTCTGTCCTCTTGTATCTGTTTATCAGTAAGTATATGGCCGCTCTCTGTGATTTTTCTCCAGGCCACAGTGAAGCATGGTGGAGATTCCTTGCAAGTTTGGGGCTGCATTTCAACCACCCCAAACCCACAAGCAATGTCATTAATCAGTGTAAAGAAGAACACGGAGTCCTGGAAGTGATGATATGGCCCCAGAGAGCTTGATCTCACCATCATCGATTACATGAAGAGACAGTACTTGAGCAGCTGACATCCACAGAAGATTTGTGGTCAGTTCTCCAAGATGTTTGGAACAACCTCCCTGCCAAGTTCCTTCAAAAACGGTGTGCAAGTGTACCTAGAAGAATTGATGGTGTTGTGAAGGCAAAGTGTAGTCACACCAAATATCGATTTGATTTAGATTCCTGTTTTGTTCATTCACTTTGCATTTTCTAACTGACAAAAATAAACTATTAACACTTCTATTTTTGAAAGCTTTCTTACTTTGCAGCATTTTTCCACACCTGCCTAAAAATTTTGCACAGTGCTGTATTAATCCAAAAATCTTCCCAAAGGATACTTCCAAAGAACACTGCAAACCCACTGTTGCCCACTAGAGGTCGCTCACTACATAAGGATTTATACAGTTTCCATTGAACACAGTAAAAAAGTCAACCATAACATGCAGTGAGCTCCCCATAGTGGCAGCAGAAGGAATGTACACGTCTAATGGAATGAGCGGTTTTACGATTTCAAATTTTTCAGTAAAAAAAATGCTCTAGCAAGATGTTTGCACCATTCTGGACACTTTTCCAAAGAATCTAGAAAAGGGAGTGTAGTTTTATAAGGCAGTAAATTGATTTATGAATTAACGAAGGTGTCAATCACAGTGTGTGCCACTAGTATAAATTTGGCATGGCTTCTGACAGCGGTGCGGGAAAAAAAAAGTCTTATCTTTTCGTGTTCCTCTGAATGCATCACTCATTGTTTTCAATGGGACGGTAAAACACATTGCGCCTGAAAGCAGCGTTGGAGGATCGCTACTTCACAGAAGTGATGGGAAGCATTTTTGCCAGAAAAACGCCTCGCAATGCCATTAAAAACGCACGCCAGTTGCAGGTATCCTTAGGAAATAACAATTACATTCTCATTTTTCGTATTTCCCACTGATGGCCACAAGAGGGAGCACAGTTGTATCACTCCCCCGCCCCAGAAACGGGCCTGTGGCTGTGAGTCTGGACAGGTTTCTGTGTCCAGGATTGTATGCAGAAGGCGGCACTGACTCCAGTCAGGATATTTGAAGGATGATGATGGTTGTTTAGGGGAAGAGTGGAGGACAATGGGGGATTGCTTGGAGAATGATGGGAGTTATGTGGTGGACGATGGGTGTTGATTGGAGGACTGTGAAGAATGATGGGGGTTGTTTGGAGGATTGCTGACGACAATGGGGATTGTGTGAAGAACTGTGGAGGAAGATGGGGGTTGTGTGTAGGATGATGAGGGGGATTGTTTGGACTAGTCTTATGCTGACCTCTTGTCTTTTACTTTGATGTTTTTGTTTTTTTTAAATTATAAATTACGTAATTGGACATGTACATTTTTTGTATTAGTGATCCCAAACCTGGGACCCGCTCGCCGATTTTAAAAGACTCTCTAAACGGGCTGCTACATAATTAGGATTATCATGTGAGGACGTTTTGGTTATCTGTGTTGGTGAATATCATGAAAATTATGCACAGACCTTTTTTTTTTTCTTGCTTATCAACTTTTATTAGTGTTTGAGCATTTAATGTGCGGCCCAATACAACTCTTCCTCTTCCAATGTGGCCCAGCTTTGCCCTTTCAGACTAAACGATTATCATTCAAAAAAATCGTTCGAATGAACTAAAGTGAACAATGATCGTTCAGTCTAAATGACCGAATGATAATCGTTTACTTTGTGTTAGTTGTTCATTTCAAGCAGACATAAGGCCTCTCTCACACGGGCAATAGTGATATCGCTGCGAGAAAATCGCAGCGATATCGCATGTGTTCTTTGCAATATCGCTGTGTTTTCTCATGGTGATATCATGATTTTGTGCCGCTACAAAGTTGCATGACTTTGTACCGCTCTTTTGCCAGGATTTTTGGGGGTGCTTGAAATATAAGCCCTAGCTTGCAAATAAGTCCTGGCTGCATTAAAAAAAACAAACACAATACATCAGCTAACATGCGCAGTCCACACTTCTCCCTGCAAGTCCCCAGCACACTTGCTTGTAGTTTCTCCCTAGCAAAAACCCCGCTTCCTGGAATTGCTGGCTCTGATTGGTTTTTGAGTGCTGCAGCTCAGCCAATCACTGCAGCGCTCGATGAAGCAATCAGAGCCATTGAATGCGATGGCTGTGATTGGTTCATTGAGCACTGCAGTGATTGGCTGAGCCGTGGCGCTCGAGAACCAATCAGAGTCAGCGCTTCCTGGAGGCGGGGATCTTGAACCTCCAAACCAGGAAGCGCAGGCTGAATACTACAGACAAGTGTGCCGGAGCTTCAGAAGGAGACATGCAGCGAAGCGGACAGCGCCTGGTAGGAGATGTGTTGTGTTTTTTTTTTCATGTAGCTAGGGTTTATTTTAGGGTTCAAACAATTCCTACTGTAAAAGTTGCATCGCACTGCGCGGAAACCGCTTTTTCGCCGATGCGATGCAATACAAAGGAAGGCTCCATAGGGAAACATGGGCTACAAAACAGCAAATCGCGGCAATATTCAGCATGCTGCAAATTTTTTTATCGCAATGTAGCAGCCTACAAAACATCGCTACTGTGAAGGAACCCATAGAAAAGCATGGGCTTCACATACATGCAATGTATAGCACTGTCGCACTGCGAGAAAATTGTGCGATTTTTGTAGCCCGTGTGAAGGCAGCCTAAAAATCATTGTTGGCTCGTTCACTTATCGTACAGCTTCAATAGCGCTTGTTCAGTCACTAATACAGCGAATCTGAAAGACTAAGCGATTTCTTGTTTGACCAAGCCAACGATGTATCTGCCTGTCTAAACAGGCTGCACGAGTGCGAACAAGCGAACTCTGGCGTCATTCGCTTGTTCAAACTATAATGGTTGGTGTAAATAGACCCTTGGGCTGGGTTCACACAGGGCTAGAGATGAGCGAGCATACTCGATAAGGCAAACTACTCGAGCGAGTAGTGCCTTATTCGAGTACCTGCCCGCTCGTCTCTAAAGATTCGGGTGCCGGCAAGGGGCGGGGGAGAGCGGAATGTATCTCTCCCTCTCCCCCCCCCCCCCCGCTACCCCCTGCTCACTGCCGCAACTCACCTGTCACCCGCGCCAGCAGCCGAATCTTTAGAGACGAGCGGGCAGGTACTCGAATAAGGCACTACTCGCTCGAGTACTTTGCCTTATCGAGTATGCTCGCTCATCTCTACACAGGATGTATTTGCCGTGAAAAACTACCTGGAATTAGCCAGCCATGTGGATGAGATTTTGCAAAAATCTCAAACAAACAGGGCGGTCAATCTGTCGTGGCAAAGCGGGGTGGAATCGGCGCAGCATGTCAATTCTTTTTTTTTTCCATTGTGGCTTCACTCCTCCCTAGGGGAGAGAAAGCTGCAACGGAATACCTGCGGCTGAACAGCTCCAAAACAAACAAAATGCCGTGTGTTTTGAAGCTGCGGCTCTCCCGCGTGAATCTCGCGGCTTTTTAGTGCGGCCAAGCCGCGAGATTTCCGTCCAGTGGGAACCCAGCCTTAGAGCATGAGCAGTTCACAGCTAGTACAGTTCCAGCACAGGACATAGGGCAGTTCGACATCCTTACACTCTTACGCCATTTGTATGGCATCGGCATATGTGTTGTGCAGTGAGATGCTACATTGATGCTACTACACATGGCAGCCAACAGTACACAAGCAAAATATAAATTCTACCATTAAAGCAATAAAACATTAGTTTACATTACATTTTCATAAACACAAACAATAGTATAATAAAAATGACACATCTTCTTTCAGTACCGCTGTTATCCTGATCAATGAGGTCCCAGCAAACAGCCCCCCCCCCCAATCAGATAGTAATCCCATATCATTTGGATAGGCGAAGAAAAACGTATTTTATTGGAACAACCCCTTTTTAAATCTCAGAATAATTTTAATTAAAGTGATGATTGTTAGAACAGAAATAATCAGATCACTGCTAAAAGACAAAGTAACGCATTAAAGGAGATGTCCCGAGGCAGCAAGTGGGTCTATACACTTCTGTATGGCCATAATAATGCACTTTGTAATGTACATTGTGCATTAATTATGAGCCATACAGAAGTTATAAAAAGTTTTATACTTACCTGCTCCGTTGCTAGCGTCCTCGTCTCCATGGAGCCGACTAATTTTTGGCCTCCGATGGCCAAATTAGCCGCGCTTGCGCAGTCCGGGTCTTCTGCAGTCTTCTATGGGGCTCCGTGTAGCTCCGCCCCGTCACGTGCCGATTCCAGCCAATCAGGAGGCTGGAATCGGCAGTGGACCGCACAGAAGAGCTGCGGTCCACGGAGGAAGAGGCCATCTTCAGCGGTGAGTAGAGAAGTCACCGGAGCGCGGGGATTAAGGTAAGCGCTCCGGTGAGCTTTCTTTACCTCCCTGCATCGGGGTTGTCTCGCGCCGAACGGGGGGGGGGTTGAAAAAAAAAAAAACCCGTTTCGGCGCGGGACAACCCCTTTAAGGCTGGGGTCACACAGTACGGAATTCAAGCGGAATTCTAGCAGAATGGCCGCACCGAAAAAACTGCGAGAATTCTGCTGGAAAAGCGCAGATTCAAAACCGCTGCCTTTAGCCACGGGTTTTGTAGCGGTTTCACCATTGGCATTCCGCTGCAGCCATCTCTCCCCATAGAAAGGAGAGCGGCCGCTGCGGAAATGAAAAAAAATTGACATCCTGTGTCTTTGTTTTCCGTGCCGCATGTCCTTTCCTGGGTGGCTTGGCCGCAACGGATTAGCTGCAGTGTGTGGACAAGATTTTTGCAAAATCTTGTCCACTTTGCTGGCTAATCCCGGGATTAGGAGCCACGGGCAGAATGGCTGTAGGGAAATTCTGCAGTGATTCTGCCCCATGTGAACCCAGCCTTATGCTGGCTGTCTACGGGTGAGGTGTCATTGCGAGATCCGTGGCCATAAATCGCACGTGGAGCTCGCATGACACGCTTTCCATAGGAGAACTATGGAAAGCGCCGCCCGACGTCCTCGAGCGGAGAGTCATAGCGATCCTTTGCTCGCATGATTCAAATCGCTGCATGTCGCAATTCTACGCAGTGAGCCTATCATTTCGATAGGGTCATCGTGGAGATCTTGTAGTGCTCCCGCCTCCTCCTTCACGGTCCGACCCGACCGGGACAGGCAGCCTAACCCAAGTGTAGTTATTTGCTTCTCTTACCTTCATTGTAACAAAGAATTGCCTGTGAAATAACTAAAATATTGGTGAGCGGTCCGTATATAAGCTCTTATAGAAGAGCCAGTGCATATCCCTAATACATTAATATCCCATATGCAGTATGTCTTGATGAATATACATATTAATTATTTACTCCAGGAATACATATGTAACTATACAGGAATGTATATGTAACTAAGGAATGTATTGTTACTTACATTCGAGTCTGTTTCCTTCAGCCAGCTGCAAAAACATTTCAGTTGTGGCAAGTGCTTAGTATTTCTGCCATTCGGTATGTGCTCACCTCCCCTTATCTCATTCCAACAGACCTGTGCCCTAGAGTATTCAGTGATGGGTGTGCAAGCAGGAAGGGCCTGTAGAAATGATCACATACAGAATGCATTCCACATCAAAGCCACAAGACAGCAACCTGATGTGCACAACAGATTAGATACAATGTATCCATTCATAGATTAGATCTAGTCAATGTATACATTCCATTACTCCTTCAACAGTCTGAACTAATAAATCTACTCCTATACTGCTACAATACCAAGCTTTGAAAGACCCGGAAAAAAAACGTAGCGTTGACCAAAAGCCCATATAACATAAGGGTGCTTTTACACGGGGCAACCTCTCAGGTGCCGATGCCCAACAGCTCATTCCAAGCCATAATCGTTTCAGCCAGCCCACCTCCATTCACAGTCAGCAGGCAGTGATTCATGAGTAAATGGTTGCCTGTTTACACAGGTCGATAGACGTTCAGCTTTCTGCATGTAGAAACTGAATGAGAAGGGAACAAATTGAATTACGGATGCAATGTGGATCGCTTGCTTCCATAGAGATCAATGGAGCCCATCCGCTGTACAATGAAGCATGTTGCGATTTTTTTTCCACGCATTAAATCTGCAAAACAAGCCCGCATGCGTGAACGGAAGTGCGGACGCCCCCATGCTTTCCTATGGGCGGCTTGTACTGCGGATCTCCCAAGCGGATGACGATCGTGAATTTCGAATATCAAATCCACCCATGGACATGAGGCCTAAGACTGGCATTTTATATGTAGGTCTACATAAAACGTACACGGGAGTGATGTGCAGCAAATGTATTAAGAGGCAATAGCAACATGATAAAAATAAAAGCTATACTCAAGTACTGCACCTCCTCTGCAACCACACTGAAAACCGTGGTAAAGTCGCACACAATTTTTTTCAGGATGCACTTCCACAGGGTTATTTGGATGTAGTAAAACCGCACCAAAAACTGTCTTGGAAAAACTGTGTGCGTTTTTTCCATGTTTGTGTCAAAAAAACCCCAAAACACAAATACTGTGCAAAATGGCAAAAGCGCGCCCGTTTTTCCGATGTGGTCTTCTACGTGGTTTCTACTGCATCCTAATTGCCCTGTGTGAATGCACTCTTAGTGCGCTCTCGATGCGGTTTTAAACGTCAACTGTCCCATCTAGTGTGTATCATAACTTTATGCTAGAGGCACACTAGCTGCAACTGCGAGTTATACCCAAGAGACTCAAACACAATTCCCAACAGACAGCAGTCCGTGTGCCGTATATATATCCGGACTCAGCACAGCCACATGCATTGGCATGACCTATTTCTCTTCTGTGAAATGGACAGGAATATGGCATCCCATTGTTTTTTCAGGCAGACCTTTAGTCCGAGTGAAAAAATGCCCATGTGTATAGCCTCATAGGTTGTAATGGGGCTGCGTGCTATCTTTGCAATTATATGGACAGTAGAAATCCCCAAAATACAGTACTTTGCAGCTTTAGGGTGGTTTCAGACACAGTTTTTTTATAAGTCAGTTAAGACCCATTTACACGCAAAGATAATCAAACGATTGAAAGTTTTAGCGATCATTTTGCATAAAGTATTAATGGACACTAATGTCCATTAAAACTTTATCATCTTAATTTGCATGTAAAAGGGCCTCCAGGAACTGTCTGCAGAGCCCAGAATGTGGGCTGGGCTCTGCACACAGCTGCAGTGTTCTCCTCAGAGCTCTTGGCAGAATACAATGTAATATCCTGACTCCCACGGAGGACACAGCATGCAGTCTGTTGAGAGATACTTTTTTTCTCTGCGGCTGAACAATGGATCTTAAAGGGGTTGTCCCGCGGCAGCAAGTGGGTCTATACACTTCTGTATGGCCATATTAATGCACTTTGTAATGTACATTGTGCATTAATTATGAGCCATACAGAAGTTATAAAAAGTTTTATACTTACCTGCTCCGTTGCTGGCGTCCTCGTCTCCATGGTGCCGACTAATTTTCGCCCTCCGATGGCCAAATTAGCCGCGCTTGCACAGACCGGGTCTTCTTCTTTTCTGAATGGGGCTCCGTGTAGCTCCGTGTAGCTCCGCCCCGTCACGTGCCGATTCCAGCCAATCAGGAGGCTGGAGTCGGCAATGGACCGCACAGAAGCCCTGCGGTCCATGGAGACAGAGGATCCCGGTGGCCATCTTCAGCAGGTGAGTATGAAGACGCCGGACCGCCGGGATTCAGGTAAGCGCTGTGCGGGTTGTTTTTTTAACCCCTGCATCGGGGTTGTCTCGCGCCGAACGGGGGGGGGGGTTAAAAAAAAAAAAACCCCGTTTCGGCGCGGGACAACCCCTTTAAGTTCAACTTAAAATCATCACTCAAGACGAAAAGTGCACGATGGTAGCGCTTACACGCAACAATTATCGCTCATTCGCAGGCTTTTGAACAAATTTCGAGTGATAATCATTGCGTGTAAATGGGCCTTGAGACAATCAGTTTTTAGACAGTTTCCCTAAATCTGCCCCATAGTTTTGTGGTGCTTTTTGAACCAAAGCCAGGAGTGAACTCCAAAGCAATTAGAAATATAAAGGTGGGACTTGTGCTTCTCCTTGTTGGATCCACTTGTGGCTTTGGCTCAAGAAAACTGCATGAAAGACTAGACAGTAACTGCAACATTTTTTTATGCGGTGTATGGAAGAGATTTCTGTAAATCCCATTTACTTTTCTGCTACTGTAAAATGCTGCATATTTCCCACGCACATACTCCATCCCGGCCCATATTACCATGCCCTTAGGGACCAACCATATTTTGTTTTTTCATCCCAGCCTTTCACAAGGCCTAACTTTTTTTCATTTTCCATTGGCAGAGCAGCTTGAGACCCGGGGCTACATTGTGACATTTGGCTGTGACAGGGCTTGCGTGCCCAAAAGAAAAAAAAATCTCTGTATAGCCCTGTGAGCTCACATTGAGGTCAGTTGGGTTGTGCTGCATGTCGAAAGTTGCCAAAAATCCAGACTCATTGGAATTTTCCAACCTACAGCTTGTGGTCACGACAACCTGTGACTTGCACTGTGACGCAATTTACCTCAATATGAGTGCAAAGTCATTGGGCTACACAGCGATATTTGGACATACAACCCATTGCAGCCAACAGTAGTCTGACCCTTGCCTGAGGTTTATTTTTTGTGGGACGTGTTGTATTTTTGAGTGTACCTTTTAATGTAATATATAATGTAGTGAAAAACTTTAAAATTTTTTAAGTGGGTTGAAATGAAAAAAAAATGCAATTGCGCCATTGATCTTTAGGATGCTTTTAGTAACTTTATTCTGTGGGTCAGTACAATCACAGCGACACCAGATTTACATGCTTTTCTGCTTTAATCCGATTTGAACCAGGCACTTGGTCCTGAGCTTTAACCCCTTAACACTCCAGGATGTACAGTTATGTCATGGAGGTCCGAGCTTTGTATTAGGGGTCAATCCCGCTCCATACAATGCAGGAGTCTTTGCAGCGGACTTCCACCCACAAAAGCCTCAATCAGTGCTTAGGCTGGTTGTGGCTGTTAACCCTTCAAATGCCCCAATCAGACTTCAGGTGTCCCGAACAGACTCAGAGATGAGATTGTGGGATGCCGTTCTGTCGCCATGGCAGCTGGGGTCTTCTGAAAGCCCCCAGGGCTGTCATTGCAAATTGCCTATGAAGCCATACCTGTGGCATGGCTTGAAGGACTGTTTGTCTTATGGTATAATGTAATAGAATGATAATACATTATAGTGCAGGAGCGATGAAATGATAGGAATAAAAAAAAAGTTAAAGGGGGTCTAAAAAGTCTTATTAAAAAAATTAAAAGTTCAAAACTCCCTCTCCATATGTATATGTATACTTCCTTGTAGTCTGTAAGCTCGTGAGCAGAACCCTTACCCTATTGGTCAATCTTTGTATCAGTTTAATACTATAATGTTATGACATTATGTAGGTTTCCCCAGATTTTGAAGGTGCTGCTAATATGTTGGCACTATGCAATAAATATTGTTAATTGATAAAAATGATGGCAGATTGACTTCATCTCAAATTTGGTGTATTTTAACAAAAAGTACAGAGAGGATATCTGTACAATTAAAGCTTCTGTATTGGCCACTTTTATACATGTTGTAGTCATTCTTAACTGATGAGTCCTCACTGGTTAAATAAAGATGACATATATCATACTCACTGGATTACTTCAGACAAAGCTGAACCCATATGAAACTCTGCAGATTACAAAGGATTCTGGGTGTTGTGATGTACAACAGCAGACTTTCCCCAGATTGTATAACATGAAGGCCAAGAATATTGTATTGTCTTTCTGTATCTTGTTGATATGTTATTTGTATTTCTTGTATGTATCCTTTTTTGTTATTGGCTTTGTGTAATCTTTCTGTATGATTTTGTCTGCCACGCAACACCCCTGGGTTCATAGCAAAACGTCTGGCCCAGGTAGATGCAATCTTCAGACTAGCTAATTCCCAGTATATTTGTTATACTTGCTCTCTGATTGGCCAGTACTGATCACATGAGCAGCTCTGGCCAATCAGACCAGTGCAGAGTGTACATTAGGTAGTTAGAAAGTTTCTGCAGCCATCTTGGATGGCCAAAAATAGGACCCAAAATAACATAGTAACATAGTATATAAGGCCGAATGAAGACAATGTCCATCTAGTCCAGCCTGTTTATCCTCCTATGTTGTTGATCCAGAGGAAGGCAAAAAAAAAAAACACAAGAGCAGGAGCCAATTAGCCCTTTTGGTGGAAAAATTCCTTCCCGACTCCCTAATGGTAATCACACTAATCCCTGGATCAACCCCTAATATTTCCTGCCTGCTATATAACCTGCAGATTAACAATTAACCTAAGATTTATATCCTGTAATATCCTTCTGCTCCAGAAAGACATCAAGTCCCCTTCTAAACTCCTCTATGGATTTTGCCATCACCACGTCCTCAGGCAGAGAGTTCCACAGTCTAACTGCTCTTACAGTAAAGAACCCTTTTCTCTGTTGGCGATGAAACCTGCTTTCTTCTAGAAGATGTAGCGGATGCCCTCTTGCTGCATCGGAAGTGTGGCAGAGAAAACCTGATGATTGCTTTAAGTAAAATATATTAATTCACTTAGCTATTGTGTGTGAACCTAATTTATTCATAAATCCACAGTAAGAAGAGACAAAAGCCAGGCCAAAAAAAAAATAAAAAATGGAGGGAAATTTTGTTTTATTTAAAGCAAAACATGAAAAAACCCAGACATTCAAAATCAGTAACTAGAGGATCCGTATAACCTGGGACCCTAGTGGCTTCACTCCCTGAACACAACGGGGAGCCAACTGAACGACAGTTTCTGAGATCATCGCTGCAGACGGCACAAGTGTTTGGCAAGTGCAATTCAATCTCAAAATGTGGTATTATAAAATCTCATTTTGCCAGTATAACAGCAGCCCAGACGAATTCCGTTCCACAACCTAAACATCGGTCAGTCACAGAACAAAAATCTGTAAGCTGCTGTGGTAGTTCCTCCAGTGCGGTGCAAACCTAGAGCAGGTAGCAACATCCAAAATTATTCTGTATCTAACTGTATAGAAAGAAATCTGTAACCATGAGTCCTGATAAAAGCACATAAAATTAACCCAAAGACCGCGTCACCACAAAAATTATGCAAACAGAAAAAAAAACATGAATTTTTACTGCAAGTATAATTTCCCTGATTTCTGCCAAAAGGGAAAAGGAGAAGAAAAAAAAAGCTCATTTTGATGACTTTTGGTATGATAGAAAAATAAAAGTTAAAAATACAGTAATTACTAACAATGAATGGTGAACTGCAACAATCTCATTCAATATTTTAAGAAAGGTCCCTCCAGCATTGACAGGGACAAAGATGTGACATTGGTGAGCCAGAGTGTTTGGGTCCCACATCCTGGAGTCACCGTGTAACACAGTTCCTTCTTATTGGTGGAAGACGCCTGGCTGGAGATGGGTCTAACACTTCTGGTAAAGCAGACACGGCTCCTCTTTAAGGTTTACACCAGTTTCTTCGCTTCAAAGAAGCTCTTCAGATGCCTCATCTGCCAGACTCCGATGGCCACAAGTATCAATGTCTGAGCAATGGACCACCACAGGACACGCTGGTTGGTACTTTCACTGGTCTGCCGGAATCGCTCCTCCCGCCACTGCAGGAATCAGGAGAAGGGCCGTCAATAAAGGCAGTGGTATAACATGTTCAAGACTAAAAGGTCAGCAGGACGTTAACCTCCAAGGACAGGGCCTAGTTTGGTACTTAGGCCTTATGTCCACGGGGAAAAATCAGGCCCGCCGCGGATTCTTCATGTAGAATCCGTAGCGGGTCCCTCCTGCCCTGCAGACATGAGGCCTAAAAATAAGAATAAACTCACCTGCTCTGGACGATGCGGATCTTCCTTCCTTCGCGGACGGATCTTCTTTCTTCGGCCCGGCGGATGTGCTGGGCAGATTCGCCGAGCCGAAGAAAGAAGATACAGCCGCGAAGAAGGGAAGATCCGCATTGTCCGGAGCAGGCAAGTTTAATTCTGGTACGGGTCTCCCGCTGATCCGGACGGCTTCCATAACCTTCAATAGAAGCCTGCAGGAGCCCCGCACCTAAATGGAGCATGTCCATTTTTTTTCCTGCCCGCGGATCCGCACCCGACGGGAAAAAATAACATCCGCAGGTATTTAACTACCTGCGGGTGTCCAATGCATCCCTATGGGGGCGCAGATCCACGTGCGGGAGAAACGCTGCGGATTTTAAGCCCGTGGACATGAGGCCTTAAGGGATGAGTTTTTGGAGACTTTCATCTCAGTTTTCCAAAAGCCATTTTTAAAATTTTTCCGTTGACATGGCTGCATGAGGATTTATCCGTTGTGTAGTGACCTGTAGTTTTTAATTGGTAAGATTTTGGGGTACATACAATATTGTATAACATTAAAGGGGTTGTCTCGCGAAAGCAAGTGGGGTTATACACTTCTGTATGGCCATATTAATGCACTTTGTAATATACATCATGCATTAATTATGAGCCATAGAGAAGTTATTCACTTACCTGCTCCGTTGCTGGCGTCCCCGTCTCCATGGTGCCGTCTAATGTCAGCGTCTAATCTCCCGATTAGACGCGCTTGCGCAGAAGGGTCTTCTCCCTTCACTTGGGTCTCGGCACGAGCGGCGTTCTGACTCCGCCCCCTTCTACGCGTCATCGTGTAGCTCCGCCCCGTCACGTGTGCCGATTCCAGCCAATCAGGAGGCTGGAATCGGCAATGGACCACACAGAGCCCACGGTGCACCATGGGAGAAGACCCGCGGTGCATCGTGGGTGAAGATCCCGGCGGCCATCTTGGTAAGGTAAGTAAGAAGTTGCCGCAGAGCGGGGATTCGGGTAAGTACTAAACTTTTTTTTTTTTTAACCCATCCCTTGTGTTTGTCTCGCGCCGAACGGGGGGCCTATTGAAAAAAAAAAAAAAAAAAAAAAAAAAGCAGTTTCGGTGCGGGACAACCCCTTTAATTTTTGGGGAAGATGAGAGTAAAAGTAAATATCAAATTTTGCCTTTCTTCATGTGTTTTTGTCTCTTAAAATGTGATTCACTATGTATTTATTATAAGTGATACCAACTACATGACAACTCAGGTTTTTTTTCCACTTTTAAACAGTATCTCTCCCCCCCCCCCCCCGCCCCCCCCTTTTTAAAAAAATTATTTTTGGTATCTGCTGCATTCAAGGACCCACACCTTTTTATTTATTCATCTGTGACAGCTCATTTTCTGTGTGATGAGTAGTTTTTTTTTGGAAAGTGAAATGAACAAAGGCAGCATTTTAGCTTTTTTTTTTCTTTAAACGGAGTTTGTCATGTGAGATAAAGAGTATATAATTTATTATAAAGGTCATTAGAGTGACACCAAGCACACTTTCTTCCTTTAAAAGGAAAAAACAAACAAACAAAAAAAAACAAAAAACAATATTTTCTCTTGTATATTTTTGTATTACTCTTTTATGTCCCCCTAGGGGGCTTAGGCCAACGATCCTTTTAATACTCAGATAATACACTGCAGTGCATTGTTTATTACAATACCAGCCATGGCAAACCTTCAGCCCTCCACGATTGGATGACGGAAGGCCGATGACATCACAGAAGGGGCTCACACCCTCTGTTAATTACTTACATGATGCAATCACTGACAATGGTGTGTAAGGGGTTAGCGACAGGATTAGGGTTTTTCTGCTGTAGTGGTAGGACCCTGTCTGTTGTCTTCTGACCATGCACTATCTATATTCTGTACATGTATGGCATTTTGTGCCAACTGCTTCCCTCCCATTACTTACATGCGTGTCATGGGTCAGAAGGTGATAAAGTTAAAACTTTAGGACTCATTCTTGTGTCCCGCTAGAACACACTTCATTTCTATAAATAAAGCAAATGTGTTTCTCTTTAAAGATGCATGCCTTTCAGCAATGCACCAAATGAAAAAAAAATACTTACAAAAAAGCTTTTAGAATTAAATAAATGCACACATAATTGCCCCTTGCTGTCCCAGAAATGAACGGTCATAACAGGCAACATCTATGACATAAGTGCCTGCTCAGGTTAGACATCAGCTTTCTCTTTTGGCACCAGAGGCCATGGAACCGTATCACGGAACTCGTAGCCCATTCCATCACTTTTAGAATGCCATCTGTAATGCAATAACAGAATATTGCTATTCTTACCCTTTGGTAATTTTGTTCCTTTTGAATCTGTTCCACTTGCTCGATCAACTGTCGTACGCGCAACTGTAGCTCGCTTAGTTTGTCCTTGGCAGCGATCTGGGCATAATCATTGGCATGCTCACCAACTTGGATATCAAGGTGAACCCTCTGTTGAGCAAACACATAGTAATGGGAATGGTGAATTATTTGATATAAGGAATAAAAAGGTCTGGGGCAAAGCCAAGAAGTTTCATGCAGCTATGGCATATAAGATCGCTGGAGCTTAAGAACTAAGACAACAAGAAACATACGAGGATATCAGTCTTTGCCAAATGATGGGTAGTAGCCAAACAAGTTTCATCACATGAAACCTGCCAATGCCCAAGGCCTTCGTTGTTCCCATAATGCGGCATACGTGTGTTAAAACATATTACATATATCTCCATCGGGAACCCCCTGTCCAATATACCAACTTCTTGGCCAGTTCACCAACACTTTTGTAAAGACGTCTCTTCAGCTAGAGCAGTGCTTAGTTACAGGCAAATGACCACTGACCCCCACAGCCGCTGGAGGGGGTACAGCCTGGGTTCAGATGATCCCCAGGCTGACAAACTACTATTACTCACCAACATCCCACCGGCGAAGAGAGAAAACTTAGTGGAGTTTGAATGAAGACATATTTGGTGCTCTCCAGGGGTGTGGGAAGTGAAGGTGAAGCGTCCTTCTGATCCGTACTGCCGAGAAAGGATAATCTAAAACAGAAGGACATTTACAATTTAGTACCATCAAGTAGAAGAGGTCCACCGGCATGATATGAATGAGGCACTTACTTTATCATCCGGGTCCTTCACTTCAACAAGCATGCCAAGGCCAGGTGTAGCAGGTAAATACTCCTCCCGCTGTTTGTCATAAAGCTGGGTGCGATAATTACCTGTAGGAGCAGGAAAATTAAAATCCTCACTTACACATGTAATTACCTGCAAAGTAAATAACGCTGCATGTATTTGCTGCATACCAGGTGTAGTCAGACGTATCCAGCGCTATATATCAATAAGGGTGTTGTATACAGAAACAATAGTGTCCTTGAATAGGAAGTTATGGATGCGCTACATGAGGGTATAGCCCACCGAAGCGTGTGCGAGAAGGTGCAACACCAAATGCAAAGTTGAAGAGTAGATTGTGAGGCAAAGAGATGCAGAAAGCGGATTTCTAAGTCCCGTGAGATCACCGCTATGACTGAAGTAAAGAAAGTGTATTCGAAGTGGCCTCCTTCTGCTACGATACATGCATGGAGCCGTTCGACAGTCCAGTGCTGACGCCATCATTGCAGGACTGTATAAAGGCCCATTTAGACAATGATTATTGCTCAAAATTCACTCAAAAGATATAATTTAAGCGATTATCGTTGTGCGCATTACACTGCAAGATGATAGGTCAAAAAACAGTTTGAGTGACAGTTCTGAGCGATCACTTTGCATAAGTGTGTAAATGAAGGCTCATGCTGTATGCAGAAGACAAGCGGGATCGCCATCTTCTGCATACAGCTATTGTCTTCTCAGAGTGTTCAGCTGTTATACAGCTGAGTGCTCCGAGCGGGGTATGCAGAAGACAGCTGGAGCACTGTCTTCTGCTTTGTGCTCTGAGCAGGATACCAGCTGAAATAATGAGACAACGATGAGCAAATAGTTAACGAGAACTGCAGGATGGCCGCGCGTTTAGACAACGATTCTCGCTTACAACACAGCTTTGAGCGAATTTTGAGCAAGAATCATTGGGTCTAAATGGGCCTTTAGTGCACGGTGACCGCTGATGCAGTGCAGAAGCAATGCCAATTACTAGCAAGAGCACGACCCACTCAGAAGTCAATGAACGAGAAGTGTTCATTCCAGGGACTTTTCAACGTGGATCGGTACTTGAATCTCCTGCAGATGCCGGTAGATGACTAACTGGATAATCTGCCCCTATTGTAGCAGAAGGAGGCCACTTTCCTTCAGTCATAGCAGTGGTCCCATTGGATTTGGAGAAATGTGGAAAGTGGATTTCTGTTTCTCCCATGCTACTCTTCAACTTTGCAATTGAATTTTACTCTCTCTCTTAGGGCGCATTCAGACGACCGTATATCGGCCGGGTTTTCACGCCCAGTCGATATATGGCATCTCTCTCTGCAGGGGGAGGAGGCTGGAAGAGCCGGGAGCAGCTCTGAGCTCCCACCCCTCTCTGCCTCCTCTCCACCCCCCCTGCACTATTTTCTATGAGGAGAGGTGGGACGGGGCGGGGCTAACTCTCAGAATTTAGCCCTGCCCCACCTCCTCTCATTGCAAATACTGCAGGGGGGTGGAGAGGAGGCAGAGAGGGGCGGAAGCTCAGAGCACTGCTCTCGGCTCTTCCAGCCTCCTCCCCCTGCAGAGAGAGACGCCGTATATTGGCTGGGCATGAAAACCCAGCCGATATACGGTCGTCTGAATGCACCCTTAGGGTGGACACCCACTGGCGTTTAATGCTCTCTTGCGCTGCGAGAGCAAGTGAAAACACTCGCCTCGCAGCGCAAGAAAAATGCTGGAATATCGCCAGTGTTTTCAATGGGGCCAGCGGCAGCGTTAGCCCCATTGAAAACATAAGGAGAATATCACGGACTTCTGCCACAGGAGTTTCCTTCATCCCTGCGGGGATGAGGGAATCCTCTGCCACAGCTGTGACAGAAGTGCAGAATGATATCCCATTGCTTTCAATGGGATCGGCACTGCTGCCGGCCCCATTGAAAGCAGTGGTTTGTAGCAACCCCTGCAGTATGATTTTCGGGGAAGGGCTTGAAATATAAGCCCTTCCCTGAAAATCATCATTAGCTGGAAGAAAAAAAAAATGTACTCACCTCCGCTGCGTCCTCAGGCTGGCTCTCCTGCCTCCTTTTGAAATCCCTGCCTCCTGAAAAGGCTGTGCTGATCGGCTGAGCGCTCAGCCAATTACAGCCAGCAATTAGCTATTCAATCATGAATTTTTAAATCCCCGCCTGCTGAAAGTGCTGGACAGCAGTGCAGGAGAGCCAGCCGGAGGACGCGTCTGAGCAGCAGAGGTGAGCGAATTTTTTTTTTTTTTTTTACAGCTAATGATGATTTTCAGGCAAGGGCTTATATTTCAAGCCCTTCCCCGAAAATCATACTGCGGGGGTAGCCACAAACCACTGCTTTCAATGGGGCTGGCAGCAGTGCTGACCCCATTAAAAAGCAATGGGATAGCATGCTGCACTTCTGCCACAGCTGTGGCAGAGGATTCCTTCATCCCTGTGGGGATGAAGGAAACTCCTGCCACAGCTGTGGCAAAAGTCCATGGTATTCTCCCTATGTTTTCAATGGGGCTAGCGCTGCTGTCACTGACCCCATTGAAAGCACTGGAGATATTCCAGCATTTTTCTTGCACTGCGAGGTGAGCGTTTACACTTGCTCTCGCAGCGCAAGAGAGAATTAAACGCTAGTGGGTGTCCACCCTTACAGGGTCAACACCACAAAATTGAAATCCATGTTCCAGGGCCCCGTGCACCATACCATTGTGTAACACAGACATACCTTCCTATTGAAGTACACTACTTTTTATTTCAGTCCAGGACATCAGTAATTATATCACTATTTTTGACTCTACCTTGTAGAAAGCTGCACTACACAGGTATTCTTTCAGACTACTACTACCCGTACACTGCTGAGGCCCGTGACTTAAACTGCTGATTTACTTTTAAGGTTATGTAGTAATGACCACGAGCCATTGAAGGTGGTCCGCAGCACATCGCCTGTTTGAGCAAAGGGGGGCACTGCTGACAAATCGTTTGTCGGTTGATGCCTGGCATGTCTACACTCGGCAATGATCGCGAACAAACATTCATACGAACAACGTCCAGGTGATCATTGCCCTGTGTAAAAGGCTCTTAAAGGATACTGAACATTTAAGGCAACTTTTCTAAATAGTTGTGCATGTATGAGGAGCAGCAGCATTTCTGGCAAAATACATAACTTAGGGAATATATGACTCTCAGGGAATATGGACTACACTGTGTATGGCTGCATCAGCAAAACTATCTACCTGCTTCTATCTAATGTGTATGGCCACCTATGGTTCGTCTTATAAACCAAGACGGATGTTCATATCAGCGTTGGGCTTTCTGGTTTTCTGCTTCATTATGGGAGAAGAAAAACCTAATTCTCCTGGTTAACAGATCCCTCTTATCACTGAAATAAACCGCTCCAAAACAGACCCCGGTGTCTATAATGGGGTCTCCCTGGTTTCTGGCATGCTGCTTGGCATAGCACAATATGCTGCACTATTTCATCTGGGATTTTAACACGGATGTTAACGGTCTTAAGGCCGTTTACACGGAGCAATAGTTACTCAAAATTTGCTCAAACTGAAGTTTGAGTGACAGTTTTGAGCTATCACTTTGCATAATTAGTTAATTAGCTACTTAATAGTTTATTAGCGCATAAATTAAAGTGACCACTGTATGCAGATGACAGCAGGAGCGCCGTTATCTGCAAACAGCTGCTTTGTTCTCGGAGCAGTCAGTGGTATCCCACTGAGAACTCTGAGCGGGATACCAGCTGAGAGAATACCATCAGCTCTATCCCGCTGAGAACTAAATGTGCGGCACTGATAAGATTCGTTGCTGACTTTAGGTTCGCCTAAAGTCAGCAAGAACGAATAGTGCACGATGGCTGCGCGTTTAGACAAAGCGATTATTGCTCAAAGATGGCTTTGGAGTGAATTTTGAGTGCTAACCGTTGTGTCTAACTGGGCCTTTAGGCCAGTCTCACATGACCGGATTTCCATTGCGAAATCTGTGGCTGCACAGAGGAACCGCAGCAAATGACATGCATTCACTCACAGAAACAAATTGCAATTTCTGCGAGGAGAAAAAAAAAATATATCGCAGCTCTATTTTGCTGTAGACTCCGCTTGGACAGCCTCCATTCAAGTCAATGGAGGCCATCCGACAAGCAGCTCCTCCACAATTAACATTGTCATTAGGCCGTGGGTACCCGCGTCATTGCCTAGCGATGGTACAGGAAATATAAAGATTTTTTTAGAAAAAAATCTGTACTGCTCATGACCAACGACAAGCACCCGCTGTACAGGAAAAGAAGGTACGTGACGTCACAGACGTATTCTGCTGCGGGCTCCCAAACGTGGACTCGATCACCCGTGTGAGAGCGGCCTTACAGTTTTTTAGAGGGATTCAAAAGTTTAAGAGGAGGGAAGAAAAGAAGTGGCTGATAAGTGAAGGCTGATTACAAAGCATCTTGTATTTGGCTGCACTATTGATTCAACAAAGTTTGTTGAAAGGTCAGAGATTACCATACAAGAAGATAAGGCATTGCAATGTGGGGCCCTTTGTCTTTATATAAAGACAGGACTAAAAGTTCCTAATATATGTTGAGCTTTCAGACTACACAGTTAACCCCAGCAGGGGGCAGTAGGGAAACGGAAGGAATTTCATACAGTCTACTTTACAGATGATATAGGTGCATCTCTTAAAGGGGACCTCCCATCACAGCCACCCCTGTGCATAAACACTAGTAGGGCATATGGCCATCATAGAGGATCCCGGTTGACTCTGTACAGGGAAATGGCAAGCCCATAGTACTGCTGGCCAATCGCAGTTTCCTGCAGCAACAGCACCTGATCACCTGGGATCATGCACCTCTGACAATTAGGTGATCACCCATGAGGCTGCAATGTGAAAGGAATCAGACAAACCCTTCAAATTGTCAAATCTGAAGGTCTTGCAGTTGGGTACTATTGTATCTTGTCGCCACCGGGAGTGATGGGTGGAGATAAGTGTTAGGCTGCTTGACAGCCAGATCACACCCCAAGTTTCTGATTGGCTGCAGGAACTTCTCCCTGTAGCCGACGAGTTTCCATGCAGCCTTCGTAGCGTGTAGCAGACGCCGAAGATGTAAGTGTGTGCAGTACCCCTGACGGCAACCCCCTTCCCTGTGCTTGCCTCTCCCTTTCTCTGGGTTTCGATATCGCCTGCCGACCCCGGAGCTATCATACCTGGAGTCCCTGTTGTGACAGTCCCTGGGAGGAGGGCTTACAGTGTCGCGACCCCGGACGTTTCTTAGCGGACGTCCCTGCTGTCACTCTCCCTGGCAGCAGTCTCCCAACTCCGCTGCTACTGTCTTCAATGTGGCTGGCCAGCGTGGAGGGAAGCGCATGGCGACCGGCGGTGACAGTGCCTGTAGGGCTCCACAGCACGGCAGCAGTGACACCAGTGGACCTTGCCGCAAGCCCAGCGCTGAGGGGAGCGCACTAAGACCGCCAGTGACTGTGGTCGCAGGGATCCATAGCACACCCGCAGTCACAGCGGCGAAGCTTGCAGCGAAAGCCAGGCGCAGAGGGGCATTTTTTTTTTTTCGTGCCTGGTGAACACCAACCCCACTCGCCTGCCTGCAGCAATGTCACAGGAGCAAGGCGACTGAGGTTTGCTTTGGATGGAGGGTAACGGTTACATCATTAGCTGTAAATGCTTCCATGTGAGACCATTTACAGCTAATAATGTAAGCCTAACACTGAAACTAACCCTCCATTCAAGACAAAACTCAGTACCCACGCTGCTAGGACCTTGCTCCAGGCAGCCAATCAGGAGCTTGTGGGCGTACAGTGGGCGAATACAGCCCAACACTAGATCTCCACCCGCACTTGCGTTGGAGACAAAGTACAATTGTACCTTGCAGTTGTGCATACTGCATTAATATGAGACTTTTTTAGGAGCTGTGATGCATGTATAAAGTATCTCCAGTCTTGATACTCCTATAATAAGCCAACAAGACGGCAGCATTAGTGCCAACTTCTGCCACCCGTTCCCCAACTTTACTGCAATGTACAGGCCAACCACCATCCGTATAACACAGCTTAAGAATCTGAGGACCCCTAATATTGGTAGCAAAGAGGGAACACATATTCAAGCTGTTCTATTTACTTTGGCTGCAGCCATCATGTGACCGTTGCAGCCAAAAGGGAGGCTGGACAGAGAAGTCATCAGCGACATCCCATAAACCTGCCTCAGGGCTTAGAGACCCTTTTATGTGATGTCACCAGACCTTTGGGTGGCATCACCTGTCAGATCCTATCGTGCCAGAGCGGTGGGCTAACACCACCAAGAGTACCTTACTTTCAAATAGTTTGGGGTAAGAGGGCCAAAAGCTATATAAAAAACCTCACAAAACCCCTTTAAAAGCACAAAGCTGAAGCAAAACAGATCGGCGAGCCGGTGAAGGAGTGGTAGAGCACCCTCTTGAGAAGGTAAGAGTGGTGCTCCTGCTCCGGCACCATGACCCGCCTGCGGATATTGATGGCACCGTACAGCTTCTGTGGAAGGCTGCACTATGTATTGTTAAGCAACAGCGCTGCAACCTGCACTAGCCACTAGAGGGTGCTGCTGCACGACCAGTAAAGATGTGTGGGCCCTTTTGTGAGCATGGGCACTGGCGTGGCTAACGTGGCACATGACAAGTGCTGGTTGGCGCTATTTTACAAGGAAGCATGGCGTGCTCACCCATCTGCTTGGGTGGGCACATTAGAGAGGCCATGCTGTGGTGGCTAGTGTAGCAGCCACATTGGCTCAGTATATCGGGGGGCCCACTGGCTTTTACACGGAATGATCCTTCACATTCTCACTGGGTTGCAGGAATCTGACCCATAATGGTTCCGTGTAAACGCTGGAAGTGACAACCAGAATCTGTTCACAGTTCAGTCTATAGGCATAAAAGTCAGACAGTGGCCGGCCTGCGCCAACAAGCGGCTGTCCAGCTATGAATGGCGCCTGTTGTGATAGAAGAGATCTCCGGCGCGCTCCGCGTCTGCTTACAGGGTGATGACCGCTACTGTGCGAGTGCGTGGGAATGATTACCGCTGGGACGACTGTTCAAGGGGTTAATTGTATAACAGACCTAATGACAAGAGTCTCCCTCCCCGCTAGACTGCTAAGTGGACGTGTCGGGGCTCAGAGGAAGCACCGAGGCTAGTACCGCTGGGTCCAGGACCATTAATGCTTCAGTCTCTGGTCAGCCCCTACGGCCACACAACTGCGGGAGGGGGGACGCCCCGAGGGACTCCATATAACCACCGGTAGGTGACCCTTATGGCTGTACAACAGGTTATCCCATGTGATCTGGACATTTAAAGGGCTTGTTGCCAAGATTGAAATGCCTCCCCTATCCAAAGTATGGAGGGGTCACCAGTCAGGGGGCCCGGCCGCTGGTGTCACCAGTCAGGGGGCCCGGCCGATCCTTACTGATCACATGGGAGTAGCGAGGATACTTGCATGAACAGCAGTCACATGTGGCTCACACTCCATTCATTTCAGCGGAGCGACGGAACTCTGCAGTCTCCCGCAGTCCCATAGAGATAAATGAAGGGGCGCTGCACTCATGCCAGGACACTCACTACCCCTCTAGGTATAGCGCCCCCCGATGGAGTGAGCACAGGTGTACATGTAAGGTGAGCCCCGCCGTCCCCGGCACCAGTGTACACAGAGCTGTCCTGCAGACACGTCCTGCACAGCACAGCCCATGTACGCGGGGGAAGCGCTGCGTTTATTGGACGGGAAGAAAGAGCACGACGTTACTCGTCGCCCCTCCTCACCTATCACCATGGTTTCGTCCGGGATCTCCTCAATAAAGCATTTCTTCTCGGTCTCGCCTATATGGAAGTAGAGGGAGGCTGCCGGGCCCAAACAGGCGGAGAGCAGCAGCAGAAGCCGGGCAGCGGCCATCTTCCTGTACAAGCAGAGGCTCACCGGAAGCTGAGGTAGCATCAAACCGGCTGCCACGTCCTCTGCAGCAGCCAATCAGAGACCAGCTCGCAAGCGTTTCTGGGAGATGTAGTTTGTCGGTTCCTGCGTGACGTCAGCAGGCGGTTCTGTGGGGAGGCGGGACAACGTGCTTATCTGTAGAATACAGGAAGTGACTGAAGAAAGGATTCCATAGCCGAAGGGGCGTGGTCTGCTCACCACTGGGCGTGGTCTGCTCAAACATTCGGCTGTCAGATAATGATCCGTCAGCTTATGGCTGTGTGCACACACGTGTTTTTACACGGAACGATTATGGTTCGAATTTGAAAGCTAATCGTTAAGTGTGTAATTCACTGATAATTCACTTATCATTCATTTTATGCAAGCATAAACATCCTCCTTGGTTGGTCCGCTAATTGTTAGGGTTAATATTGATCGTTCAGCCGTTCTCATTCGCTTATGCAGCAAACTGAATGACTCTGGAAAAGAACCATTTATCCTTGTGTTTAAGGTGACCGTCAAGCAAACTGTGACATCACTCGGACGAATGATTATCGCTGCGTGTAAAAGTACCTTTAGGCCGCCTGCAGACAGCCAGGTCGGATCCGGCAGCGAGAATTCTCGCCGCGGGACCCGACCCGAGCGCCTGCAGAGAACAACGTGTACTCACCTGTGCCCCACAGCCCCAGATCTTTCATGTTCCGCGCAGACCGGAGCCGGTGGCGGGTGAGTGATGTTTCTGTGCGGGGCTCTGCGAGACCCGCACAGAAATAGAACATGCCGCAGTTTGTTTGCCGTGCGAGATTTCGCGCGGCCGTTTGCATAGGATTGCGTTTGTTAATGCAATCCTATGCAGGCTTCCAGCAGCGGAACTTCCCGCGGAATTCCTGCCGCTGGAAGCCTGCATAGGATTGCGTTAACAAACGCAATCCTATGCAGATGGCCGCGGTTTGGCCGCGCGAAATCTCGCTCGGCAAGCAAACTGCGGCATGTCCTATTTCTGTGCGGGGCTCACAGAGCCCCGCACAGAAACGTCACTCACCCGGCTCCGGTCTGCGCATGCACATGAAAGATCCGGAGCTGCGGGGCGAAGGTGAGTATGCGCTGGTCCCTGCAGGCGCTCTGGTCAGGTCCCGCGGCGAGAATTCTCGCTGTCGGATCCGACCCGGCCGTCTACAGGCGGGCTTAGGGCATATTTAGACGATCGTATATTGGTGTCCTTGTCTGCGGGGGGGGGGGGGGGGGGGGGGGGGGAGAGGATGAAAGAGCCAGGAGCAGGAGCTGAGCTCCTGCCCCTTGCCACTATTTGCAATGGGAGGGGTGGGGGCAGAGCTAAGCGCTGGTACTTAGCTCCGCCCCATCTCGCCCCCTCCTATTGCAAATAGTGTCGAGATGGGCATGGATCCATGATAAACAACGCAGCAGGAAGACGCGGATTGTATAGGCGGAATTCACGTGGAAAAGTCTGCTGTGAATTCCACCGTGTGAAAATATCCGTCCTCTGTGTGTAGTTTTATCACTGCAGATCTGAACCATGGGAACTCACCGCAAGGGATGGTGCGGATGGGGCGAATGTGTCACAGAATTTACAGTAGAAGACAAGCGGATGAGATTTTGAAAATCTCATCAACAAGCTGCAAAAAAACCTGTAGAAAACCCATGCGGAAATTGACATGCGGTGCGGAATTTAATTCCGTAGCATGTTGATTTTACCGCAGTTTCCGATACTCAATGAGGATGTAAAATCCGCACAGAAACGTGATGAAACCGGCTTCAAAATCTGCGGGTTTGGAGGCACACTTTCTGCTGCAGAATGCCCGCTGCGGCTTTTCAGCTGCAAATCAGCCCCTGAGTGGACCCACCTAAGGCCCCCTGTCCACAGGCATTGTGGTATCCCGTGCTGTATCTCCGCCGCCCGGGAGCAGGGGCCGGCAGACGGATCTCTGCTGTGAGCTATCTGACAGATGGGCTCACAGCTGAGAGTTGAGTCAATTCGCAGCATGCTGCGAATTGCTGGCCGCGAGCAGAGAATCGCTATAGTTCTCCACTCGTGGACATGGGGGAAGCGCTTTCCATAGCAACACTATGGAGAGTGTTCATTGTGTTTTCCACGGCCGGATTATTGCCGCGGAGAGCTCAATGACAATACACCCGTGGACAGGCAGCCTAAAGCGGTCAAAGACTTGGTACATAAAAGGCAATTTATAGCCTTTGAACTACTTTTGTGCAAGTAATCAATGATGAAGAATTATTGGTAATACATGCTCACTGGCCAATGTAGAATACAGTCATACCTCTACTTTCATCGCCTTCTTTTTTCACCGGTTTCCAGTTTCGCTGATTCTTCAACGCAGAATTGCGCCTCTACTTATGTTGCCTGCTTCTAGTTTGGCCGCTGGCCCATGTGACCTTGCTGTCCAATCACAGCCATTCACAGCACTGGCTGTGATTGGCTGAGCAGGCTGTCACTCAGCCAATCAGAGTAATCTCTTGCAGAAAGGAGGCGGAAAATTCAATCCCTGTCACTAGCATTAGATGCTTTGCCGGCTTGACAAGCACCTGGCCACTGGCCAGAATCTCCAAAAGCAGCGGTGGGGACCCCGACGGCACCTTTTTTTTTAGCCATAAAAGTTTTTTTTTTTTTAATGACTGACTTCTTCTCAGGATAGTACCCCAAAACAATTATACTTTTCTTATTTCTTTACCCTTGTTCCCTCCTTGTTCTTCTTTACACTGAAGATAGTTCTTATTGACATCGGCTGTAGGTTTGGAGCTATTGAACTGTTATAGAATAAATTCGGAGCCAATCAGACACCTTCTGCTTTTGGAAAAAAATTCCCAATTTGCAGGCTTTTTCCCATGCCTGCCCAAAAAGTGTAACACAGTATAGTGTGCTCAGCATCTTGACTTAGCGATGATTTCTACGACAAAGCGTTGTCTGTAAGTGCCGTTTAACACCAGCTGAGATTGATCTCTGAGGAAGTCCAATCATCGAGATCAGCACTTGTTTTTCTAACCCTTCACACAGACTTAAAGGCTTATTACACAGGGCGATTATCGCTCACAATTCATTCAATGCAAAAAAATAGTCTACTATTCATTCACTTTTCATTTTTACTGACTTTCAGTCAGAATAAAAAACATTACTGGCTTCTCATTCCGTGTAAATGTTCCCGCTTCACAGAGAAGGTGAAGCGCTGAGTAAGAAGCCTACGATCCAGCGGTGATCTGCCTGTCTAAACGCTCTGCACGAGCGCCAACAACCTTAGCGGTGACGTCAGCACATGTGAAGTCGTTTAGGCGTCGGTCTTCCCGTCTAGATGGGACATAACTCAGACTCTACTGGTGGGGGCAAATGATTGTTAATGCTATATTTCGCCCCCATATCCTTCATCGTTCTCTTCAACACATTCACCTCGCTCGTCTCCTCACTAACCCATAACCCTAAAAGACTCTTTGACACTCTCCACTCTCTTCTCAGCCCAAAACTGCAGACCGCCATGACAGATGTCAGTGCTGAAGAGCTGGCTGCTTACTTCAAAAAGAAAATTGATGACATCCGGCAGGAAATAACCTCCCTATCCCAAACTAGCCCCACCCTAGTCTCATCAGTACTGCATCTAGCTCCTGTTCACTCTCTGTACTTAGTCCAACGACAGAGGAAGAAGTCTCCAGACTGCTCTCCTCCACTCGCCCCACCACCTGCGCTAGCGACCCTCTTCCCTCACACCTCTTGCGGTCCCTCTCCCCGGTGGTCATCTCCCACCTCACCACTATATTCAATCCTTCTCTGACCTCTGTCATTTTCCCATCCTCATTCAAACACGCTATCATATCACCACTGCTAAAGAAACCGACTCTTGCCTCGACCGATGCTGCCAACTATCGATCTATCTCAAACCTGCCCTTCATCTCCAAACTACTAGAACGCCTGGTTTACTCTCGCCTTATAAGTTATCTCTCAGATAACTCTCTTCTTGACCCTCTACAGTCCGGCTTCTGTCCCCAACACTTGACAGAAACCACCCTGACTAAAGTATTAAACGACCTCCTGACAGCCAAATTGAGGGGCGACTACTCCCTATTAATTCTCTTTGACCTCTCAGCAGCATTTGACCCTGTCGACCACAAACTTCTCCTCAGTATGCTTCGCTCCATTGGACTAAAGGACACAGCCCTCTCCTGGTTCTCCTCCTACCTATCCAACCGCTCTTTCAGTGTCTGCTTTGCTAGCTCTACCTACTCTCCTCTTCCCCTTGCTATTGGATTCCCCCAGGGCTCGGTCCTCCGCTCCCTCCTCTTCTCCATCTATACAGCCCCCATCGGACAGACCATCAGGAGATTTGGTTTCCAGTACCATCTCTATGCTGATGATACCCAGCTATACACCTCCTCCAAGGGCATCACAGCAACATTCCTCCAGAACACCACCGACTGTTTGTCTGCTGTCTCTAACACTATGTCCTCTCTCTACCTAAAACTGAACCTCTCAAAAATTGACCTCTTGTTTCCGCCCTCTACTAACCGACCTCATCCTGACATCTCCAACTCAGTATGTGGCACCACCATAACTTCCAGACAGCACACCCACTGCCTTGGGGTCATATTCGACATCGTTCGAATACGCCCTTTTCTCACTGTGGACACGCTAAAAATGCTCACTGTTGCCCTCATCCACTCTCGGCTCGATTATTGCAACTCCTTGCTGATCGGCCTCCCCTGCACCAGACTCTACCGTCTCCAATCCATCCTGAACGCAGCAGCCAGGCTTGTCTTCCTGTCCGGCCGCTACTCGGATGCCTCTGCCCTGTGCCAGTCACTGCACTGGCTGCCTGTTAAATACAGAATACAATTTAAACTCACTACCTTCATCCATAAAGCCCTCCACAGCGCAGCACCACCCTACTTTGCTTCCCTCATCTCAATTCACCACCCAGCCCGCACCCTCTGCTCTGCTAATGAAATCAGACTGAGTGCCCCTTTAATTCGAACCTCTCATTCCTGCCTCCAAGACTTTTCAAGAGCAGCACCTGTCCTCTGGAACGCGCTACCAAAAAATATCCGGGCACATCTCCAGCCCCTTTACCTCTTGTATCACCCTATTATCTGTAGTATGTAAGCTCGTTGGAGCAGGACCCTCACCCCTACTGTTTGCACCAATTGATTACTTCATCTAACTGTGGTCTTGTTTCATTTCCCCTGTATTGTAAGTGCTGCGGAATATGTTGGCGCTATGTAAAGCTTATTATTATCCTCAATGTACATGTGTTTGCACGTTTGTTGGCCGATTGCTGCTCTGTTTAAATGGGCACTGATGGGACGAACACTTGTTCACAATGATCGGGCCTTAAAGGGGTTGTCCCGCGCCGAAACAGGTTTTTTTTTTTTTTCAAATGAGGAGGACGTATATCGGCTCGGCGTGAAAACCAAGCCGACATACGTTCGTGGGAATGCAGCCTTAAAGGGGTTGTCCCGCCATAGCAAGTGGGGTATACACTTCTGTATGGCCATATTAATGCACTTTGTAATGTACATCGTGCATTAAATATGAGCCATACAGAAGTTATTCACTTACCTGCTCCTTTGCTGGCGTCCCCGTCTCCATGGCGCAGACTAAAGCTGCCTTCTCCCTGGATTAGACGCGCTTGCGCTGTCTGCCTCCTTCTGTCCGGCTCCAGAGTGCTCACGCTGCAGAGGTCTTCTGCGCATGCGCTGTCTGCCTCCTTCTGTCCGGCTCCGGCGTGCTCGCGCTGCAGAGGTCTTCTGCGCATGCGCAGAAGACCTCTGCAGCGCGAGCATGCCGGAGCCGGACAGAAGGAGGCAGACAGCGCAAGCGCGTCTAATCCAGGGAGAAGGCAGCTTTAGTCGGCGCCATGGAGATGGGGACGCCAGCACCGGAAGGGTAAGTGTATAACTTCTGTATGGCCAATATTTAATGCATGATGTATATTACAAAGTGCATTAATATGGCCATACAGAAGTGCTTAACCCCACTTGCTATGGCGGGACAACCCCTTTAAGGTGAACCATCATCTAGTAGTAGCAGTATTTAATCAAATGTACAGATCTAGCAAAAGTTAACTTGACATTTAACGCATTACATAACATTGAGGTGAATTTCAACATTTATTACATCTATAGAATCAATTCCTGCTAAATTGGAACCTATACCAGTAAGTGTTACTTCCCAGGTCCCCCTTTGAAGGTTTGTCTCACAAAGGCATCCACTATCCCTGTTAGAGAATATGTAAGTGATACAGGGGGCCACACTCAAGCCCCCCTGTATGAGCCAGAACGGAGAGCAGCTATGAGAGTCTCCTAGTCTAGTGGTATTACATGGGCAGTCTGTAATCTGCCATGTAAATGTCTAGCTGCTCATAGCTTTCAACAGCAAAGTCAGCCGTTTTCTGAGGTGCCAGAAGTGCCATTGCATTGTGAAAAGGTTTATCTGTGCTCAGACACCAGCATTCATTAGATCTGTTCCCGTGCTGGGTGTATAATCCTGTAGTGCCAGGTATGAGCCACAAGGTGGTGGTAGAGAATCAGATCAACCCTCAACAAATGGGTTAGGAAATACTGCAGATTATTGCAGGGGCTACTTCATCAGATAAGATTTTTTTTTTAGTTGTACTGTAAATTAAAGGGGTATTGCAGGACATTTTTAACTTTTTCTATTGATGACCAACAGGTTATCAATAGAGGATCGTCAGGGATCTATCACTCACCTCCAATCAACTGATGCCCAGGCCCGCGGTAAGCACTGACCATAGCGGTGCAGTCCAGGTTATTACTGCGGGCACAGCTCTTATTGAGTTTGGCAGTAGCTGCGCCCTTTAATACCTATGCTGGTCACAGTGACAGCAGCCCAGGGAAGCCGCTGATCATCTATTGATGACCTGTCTGTCATTGACAGAAAAAGTGAGAAATGTCCCAAAATACCCTTTTAAGAAAAATGATCATAGAACAGTATTTTACAACAGTAAATGGGAGTATTGTACTCCTACTGACACGGCAGTAATCATGTTGTACTGTGAAGGATCAAAGAATCTAATGGAAGCAGAAAAGAACAAATAGTTCAGGTAATATTTAATCCATACCGAGTGCCTAAGGCCGCTCTCACACACGCCGCTTTTTACTATGACATCCCAAACACCGCGCTAATTAATTTTAACGGGGCTCCTCAGATCTGTGCTCGAACGCGGCATTTGTAATGTCGTGATTTTTGAATGCTGTTCTATTTTTCAGCATTTTTGTTTTAACGTATCCCATTACAGTGACGGGGCGCATTAAGAAGCCCTATCAAAATGCTGTACAATATGATCAAAAGCGAAGTCGCTGTAAAATTCCGGGATTGAACGGCGTTTTCTGAACGCATGTGTGAGAGTGACCTAAGGCGAGAAAATTGCAGCAACATCACAATTTTGTTCATGAGGTCTGAGCGTTTGCACTGCTTAACTCACAAAAACATCACTACCTTGTGATTTTCTTGCGCAAAAGAAAATTAGTACTTTCTAATGCTAAGAACACATCGCACAAAAGTCGCAAGTTCGTGCGTTGCGATAAAACAAAGGCTCCATAGGAAAATATGGGTGATGAAAAAAAAAAAGAAAAAGCGCAAAACGCTGAAAGATAGGGCATGCCACAATTTTTCTTTTTCATGCAACATTGCTTGAGTGAAAACATTGCAAATGTGAAGGAAGCCATTGAAAAAGCATTGGTTTCATTATTCTGTGTTTTCACTCGCTCTTGAATCGTGCGATCTTATCGCCCGTGTGCAAACTGCCTCAGGGTGTATTCAGACAAGCGCTTTTCCCATGAAAGTTCTGTTCGCTTTTGCAAGGAAAAATAACCCATTCATTTAAATGGACTAATTTACAATAGTGATTTTTTTCTCGGACTGGTTGTCCAAGTTTAATGGGGAAAAAAAAAATCACTATCTCCTATTTTTTTTGCGATCCTTCTTGAAGAATGACCTATTATTTTCTATGGAAGCATTAAAACAAACAAAATAAACAGAAACCGGAATTGCAATCGCATGCGGGTGCACTTTGAACATAGGTTAATATGGGGACCACGTGGGGGAAAAACAAAACAGGAAGTTCACAGCAGAGAAAACCGTATGATAAAGACATGTGAGAAAAAGCATATGGAAAAAACTGCGCCCAACAGGCAATTTCACATCCGTGTTATGAACAGAAGCCATGACACTATCCATCCCAGTGGTCACTGATTACAGGGGCCACCAGTGTTTTCACATAAGGGCGTCTTCACATGAGCATGTGTGTATTTGTGAGTGCATGAGCGCTGTGCTTTTGCGGAACAAATGTTCTTTTTCGCACGCATCGTGTTTTACTGTACCTTTTGCGTACGCCAAAAATTGAAACGGCAAGTAAGCCTGAGTTTAGGATGTGTTCTTTTCCTGTTACGCAGTGTCTTATGCATCTCCTAGCGTATCATGTGTGCATTTATACATGACCATTAACTTAGATGGGGACTTCTGGTGCACAAATGCACAGGAAAGTAGTGCATGTTGTGGGCTTTTTTTCCTTCTATGACCGAAATGCGCTGAAAAATACACTTCTGTGAACAAACCCATTAAAAAAAAAAGATCAGCAATGTTTTATTCGCTGTGTATTGAGCGCATAAATTTTGCATGCGCAAATACGCCCATGTGAATCCAGCCTAAGGGCTATTTCAGATGACCGTATATTGGCTCGGTTTCGACGCCGAGCCAATATATGGTGTCCTTGTCTGCAGAGGGAGGAGGATGGAAGAGCCAGGAGCAGGAACTGAGCTCCCGCCCCCTCTCCACTATTTGGATGGGGGAGGGGGGGGGGGGGAAGAGATGGGGGCGGAGCTAAGTCCAGCACTTAGCTCTGCCCTGTCCCGCCCCTCCCATTGCAAATAGTGGCAAAGGGCGGGAGCTCAGTTCCTGCTCCTGGCTCTTCCATCCTCCAGCCCCTTCCTGCAGACAAGGACACCGTATATCGGCTCGGCGTGAAAACCGAGCCGATATACGGTCGTCTAAATAAGCCCTAAGCCTGGTACTCTATGCTCTAGCTACCAAAAGTGAGCCAATGAAGGATAACTGATGACGGTCAGCTCACTGAAGCAACTGATAGAAAGGTGTCAGATCTAGAGATGTGCGAGTATACTTGCTAAAGGCAATTGCTCGAGCGAGCATTGCCTTTAGCGAGTATCTCCCCCGCTCGAGACTGCAGGTTCGGGTGCTGGCGCGGGGGAGCGGTGAGTAGCGGCTGTCAGCAGGAGGGAGCGGGGAGAGAGAGAGATCTCCCCTCCGTTCCACCCCGCTCTCCCCCACAGCTCCGTGCCCGCTGCCGGCACCCGAACCTGCAGTCTCGAGCGGGGGAGATACTCGCTAAAGGCAATGCTCGCTCGAGCAATTGCCTTTAGCAGGTATACTTGCTCATCTTTAGTCAGATCACATAGAATGGAATTCATTATGGAAAAATTGGAGTCAATATTTGGCGCAAGTCTTACTAGCTCAAAAACTTCCAAAAGGAGGCATGACTACCCAGCCTCGCAGCTAATTCCTGGCAGAAGTTTCTTTTTAAGCACCTGGCCTCTTCATACATTAGGTATATCTTGCAGGCAGGAGGCCCACATCTTCATACACAAGACGCATCTTTCGCCTGCAGTAGTCATTAAGAGCAGTATTTGAGAACACCAGTCTTAATACGTCTCCCCATTGGTAACAGGTTTACTGCATAGACTGGTTTCAGTGCCCGTCCTGACGCCTGTCCACCAGCAGCAGCACATACAATGGGCACGTGAGCATCAGCATTGAACCACGAAAAGTGGCCTGGTCTGAGGAATCCGGTTTTCTTTCATCATATGGGCAGCAGATTGGGCATACATCGTTTTCCCGAGGAAGAGATGGAACCAGGATGCACTATGGGAAGAGGTTACTTTGACCTGTACCACTTACCTAAACATGGCAACAGCATTGTGTAATGACAATGGCCTCTTTCAGCAGGTGAGCCCTGCCACATTGCAAAAATGCTTTAGGAATGGTTTGAGAAACATTGCAAGAGTTCAAGGTCAGGACCTGGCCTCCCAGAATTCCCCAGGTCTGTCAGATGTGCTGGTTATAAGGCCACACCATTCAGGCCCCACTTTGCAATCTAAGGGCACGTTTACACGTCACTGATTTGATTTTATCGCAGATTTTAGTTGCAGAGCTACAGCACATTTCAGCCTTTCAATTTCTATTCCATTGGAAGGACCAAATCTGCTGCAAATGACCAACGTTTCACCATACCCTAAAGGGGCATTTCTCTCTTAATCAATCATGGCCAAGTTGAGAATGCCGCAGCTACTAAAACAAGATCTTGGTAGCTCTATCCTAGATTGTATGGGAGTGGTGCTGCAGCCAGAGCTACGCCAGCAACGCTCTATAAACCAAAATACAGAAGGAGTCGACCACACTTAAGGCAACCAACGCAAAAAGAGTGACCATTTATTGTACAACTCCAAATGCAGGCATAAACTAGAGCAACATTTCAGGCAAAAGGCCTTCATCAAGCTAATAGAGCAATATCAGCCAGCACCAAAGTTGCAAGGAGTACAGACCCTGCTGAGCTTGCTGTGCCTCACCATTCAGTAATTCAATGAGTTACACACCCAGCTAACGGCACACAGCTCGGCTGTTTAATACTGGCCAAAACATACAGATGGGTATTCCCATTTTAGCCATGCGATGGAAATACCTCTTTAAATTGCAAGGTGGGAACCTCATGGATTAGACTTGCCTTTCCTGTACATCCCACAGAGTTTGATTGGAATGAGATCTGGAGAATTTAGAGGACAAGTGAACACCTTGCCATATTCCTCAAACCATTCTTGAACAAGTTTGGCGGTGTGATGTGGCACAATGTCTGCCGCCACCCTCCTCTTCCTCCCCATTAGTAGGGAGGAAATATTGTGAAAAAAAGACGTACATGCAAAAAATGAGTTTATAAAACCAAGACACTAGGTTGGGGTGGGGGGAAAAAAAACCAAAACAAAAACGCAGGAGCCGCGCTCTTGCCTTACATGTACATCAGTTGTGGAGTGACAAGTTCTAATAGAACACATGAATTCTTGGGTGTTACACAGATGCATCATCATCACCACACAGCACTATGTCTGATCCAGTATCAACTGAAAATACAGCTCTCTGTGTGGCAAATATATAAACGTGTTTGATATAACAAGGGTTGCACTCACCTGGCGTGACAGAAATGACAGACGGCACTTCCTCACACCATTAATTCCTGGAGGCCTTAAGACAATTAGTGAGGACTGTCTCAATAGGTCCCGACATACCAAGTGGACATCTGCACTGGTCTTGTCCCAGAGATACAATTAGTCCCCATTTAGGAATCACAGCATATGGGAGGAAGAAAATATAAGCCAGGGCTCAGGGGTGTAACCAATCACCAAAACTGTTAAAGGGCCAAAGGGTAAATCCTCACTCATTTAGTGGGGGTGATGGTTCACTCAACCCCCCCAAATTCAGGATTGTTCTTCATATATTTATTCGGATCTGGAGATGGAACATATGACCCATACTTGCTTGGGATGAAGACGACTGGAGTTTATTCAGACATAGGAATGCAACGCGTTTTGGAGAATTTTAACAAATTTCCTCTGTTTTCAAGCCATGCTTAATAGTCATCGTAACTGGTTACCCTGAGCACTGTTTTATATTTTTTCTTCCACCATATGCGGTTGTCTCTATATTTAATGTCAGATTGGGCAGGAATGTAGCCACGTTAAGAAAAAAAAAATAAAAAATTCAACGTGTCCTGGCTGCATGTCATGTTCTATATTTAAGAGAACTCGTGTACAACTATTTCATTAGCACTGATGCAAGTAAGGGAGATGGAACAATAGCTCTGCTGCGCCACCTATTGGAAGGCAGTCAATGCAAGTCAATGTAAGACTCTTTATACAAGCCTTGTAACAACGACTGGGAATTGAAAGCCAAGCCAGAATCCATACACAGACAGCAGTTTCGGGGTGTTTGCCCCTCATCAGTGTGTAGTAGGTTTCTGGCTTGGTTAAGGAGAGGCTTGTGATGTGGGTCAGGAACGCTATCTTTTCTCCTTAGGAAGAGCACCTAAAAAGGTGAGTGAGACTTATAAGGCCATTCATGCTCCTCTGGGTAATAAGCAAATAAGGGAGATGGAACAATGCCTCTGCAGCGCCACCTATTGGAGGGCAGCATTCCCGCAAGTCAATGCTGCCTTCCAATAGGTGGCGCTGCAGAGGTGTTGTTCAATCTCCCTTATTTGCATATTAAAGGGGTTGTCCCGCGGCAGCAAGTGGGTCTATACACTTCTGTATGGCCATATTAATGCACTTTGTAATGTACATTGTGCATTAAATATGAGCCATACAGAAGTTATAAAAAGTTTTATACTTACCTGCTCCGTTGCTGGCGTCCTCGTTCCCATGGAGCCGACTAATTTTCGCCCTCCGATGGCCAAATTAGCCGCGCTTGCGCAGTCCGGGTCTTCTGCAGTCTTCTATGGGGCCGCTCGTGTAGAATGCCGGCTCCGTGTAGCTCCGCCCCGTCACGTGCCGATTCCAGCCAATCAGGAGGCTGGAATCGGCAATGGACCGCACAGAAGCCCTGCGGTCCACGGAGACAGAGGATCCCGGCGGCCATCTTCAGCAGGTAAGTATGAAGACGCCGGACCGCCGGAATTCAGGTAAGCGCTGTGCGGGTTGTTTTTTTAACCCCTGCATCGGGGTTGTCTCGCGCCGAACGGGGGGGGGGTTAAAAAAAAAAAAAAAACCGTTTCGGCGCGGGACAACCCCTTTAAGACTTGTATAAAGATTTTAACATTGACTTGCAAGAACGCTGCATTCCAATAGGTGGTGCTGCAGAGGTATTGTTACATCTCCCTTATTTGTATATTACCCAGAACGGCCTTATAAGTTTCCTCCCTCAGCTTCTAGGTGCTCTCCCTAAGGAGAAAATACAGCGTTCCTGACCCATTAGCACTGATGTAATAGACTGTGTTGTAATGGAAGGTATTAACACGAGTAGACCAGTCAACACAACTTTTAAATTTTTTTTCTTTAATGGGCGGCCAATTTGATTAAGGCCAAATATCCTACATAGTTATAGGAAATGCCTCCATATTCCTGAAAAACGCAGTAGCAGAAAATCATTCATGGATGTACAAGATATGTAGTGCAGACCAAGGCAAAACTCTTCTTTCCTCACTTCATGTTTGTAAACATTTTATGTCAGCAAGACACTCAAAAAGGATGCAGAAAACCAAACTAGGAACATGTCTGTGATCTCCCCTGTTACTCACACGTTTTGGATGGAGCAGCTATTCCAATCCACAGGATTGAGCTGCTGAATCGGTGCAACAGATATCTGTAGACATTGAAGAAGGCTTCACTAAACAGCCCTAAAACAAGTTTGTAGGTGCAGTCAAAAAAAAAATATGAGAAACTATGTAGCCACTTCTCTCCCCAAAAATAACACATTAATGCATACTCCAGTAATGTCAGACAGTTATATTAAAAAAATAAATCAAAATCAATCAAAAATCAGACCTTCCCCAAAAGAAAAAACAAAAGCGGTCTTTAAAAAGTGATTGTTCCTCTCCCGCCAACCCTTTGATGGCATTTATTCCCGTAAAGGAAAAGTATGAAAATACCACTTAAATTATCTCCGAAATACCCAAATAAGAAACTTTTGTACAATCCATGTTTCTTTTGGGGGGAAAACAAGTTCACATTTTGGCATTGGGTATATTGCCGAAGCAGCCGGTTAATAGAAACGCTTGTTTCTTTCTTGACGTTTCTGAAACACAACAGCTCCCACCACGGCGCAGACTATAATCCCCAGAAGAGCGGCGAGCAGCAGGAGAAACACCTTCCAGCCAGTCAGCGGGCCGCTGCGGAAGTTGCCGGTTGGATCATCAACATTATCTGGAAGTCAAGAGGGAGAAGAACTTAGTTATCCTGGAGCAAAAAAACAAGTCAGGGCAAAATGATCCCACCTGAGAGCAGGGATCACATCTTCATGAAGTCATTGCACCCCGAAACCTTCACGTAGATGACTGTTTGCATTTAGCTATCAGCTTAACAACTACATTGGCCTAGCAGGATATTATACAACCCTTTCACACAAGATCCTGGAGACGTTGGTTTTCCCAGCATGCTGTTTTATCGAAGGATATGGGACAGGGAGGAGTCAGAAAATATGTCTACCGCTACTGGAGAGCAGGTCTGTTGTAGCAGGATATCTGCCGTAATGTTCAGGTTAGCCAAGATTGCATTAAATGTCTGATTATGGAGGTCAACCAGAGGTGCATGAGAGTTGGCTTCACATGTAGTCAGGGAAGGTTTACACCGTGTTATTTAACCCCTTAAGGACCAAGCACAGTAGATTTATGGCGCTTGGTTCTGGTCCTTAATCCCAGACAATAGCAAAAATATGGCGCAGGATTAAAGCTTCTACAACGTAGCAGGAGCAGGCCAGGTCCTCAACTGTTAGTCACAGACAAGGACCCAAAGGAAACGGCAGAAGCAGGTTTCAACCACTTTACAGGCTACATTATTATTAGGCTTAGTGAGCGCTATGTGGTGAAGAGAGAAAGCTGAAGTTTTACTTCCAGTATTCGACACGGCATTCATATGACCACCAAGTGCCCCCTGCCACAGCAGAGCTGCAGGGTCCTAGCAGACCCAGATCACCTCTGTTAGTGACTACTGTTACTACAAGGGGATGTTTTACCTTCATACATGTAAAAAGGAAAAGTGTGAAATAAAAATAAATAAACACATGAATGACCCCTAGAGGCCTTATATGACGTCATGGGGGATATAGGTGTCAAATAGAATAGTTACAAAAATAAGTAAAAAAGATACTGAATAAAAATATATTTATAAAAAAAGAATGATCCACCAAAGACATGGAAAAAAAAGTCCCTGTAATCAGAGACTTCAGAAAATCATACATCACAACATCTAAAACAGAATGAGAAACTAATTCCTGGCCTTCATTTTAGTATAAATACACTAAATTTTAAAAACAATATATCTTAAAAAGAAAAAAACTTTTTTTTTTAGTTTTGGTTTTTAGTCCTAATAAAAGTAAAAAGGGAAAAAAATAAGTGCAAAAAGATATTTAAAAAATTGCCATATATGGCACAAAAAAAAGAAATGCAGCAAAAATAATTTTGCTAGCTGAAGAAAAAATAAATAAATAGGGCAGTAAAACCACCACATGGGGAAAATCCCTAAAAAGTGTCTGGTCCTTCAGGGGTTAACATACTGTGAGATTACATCACGGGTTTCCATCACAGCTGCAGAAAACAGCACTGACGGAAACCCATAGCGGAAACGGACATCACTCTCCTGTCTGTTTTACAAGGGTTCTGTTTCCTTCCAGTGGAGTATAGAATGTGTAGTAGACAACGCTGCGCTCTACTCCAAATAAAGGGGAGACGGATGGGACCCCTGGAAAACCGACACCAAAGTAGTGTGCAGTTCACAATGAAAGTGAGGCGTACCTTTTGGTTCTGTTCCTGCAGCTGTGATTGACATAATCAGACAGAACTCGAAAATCAGTGTTAGAAACTCTGTGGTCGAGCGCAGGTCTGCGAAGCCCCATTAAAATCAATGGGAGCACAGCGGTAATCACAGCGCTAATCACAGTATAAAGTGATCTGTGTGACAGCAGCAGCAGTAGATCCGAAAGCTTACTATATCAGGTCTTATGGTTCGCCTGTGGAAGGTATCATATCTACAAGATTCCCTTGAGTATACTGAATAAACCACTGTGTGAATGTCCCTTCACTCTTCAGTGACCTCTAAGAGATATGGAAATAAATAGAGATGAGCGAGCGTACTCGGATAAGCACTACTCGCTCGAGTAATTTGCTTTATCCGAGTATCGCTGTGCTCGTCCCTGAAGATTCGGGTGCCGGCACGGAGCGGGGAGCTGCAGGGGAGAGCGGGGAGGAACGGAGGGGAGATATTTCTCTCCCTCTCTCCCGCCCGCTCTCCCCTGCTCCCCGCTGCGACTCACCTGTCAGCCGCAGCAGCACCCGAATCTTCAGGGACGAGCACAGCAATACTCGGATAAAGCAAATTACTCGAGCGAGTAGTGCTTTTCCGAGTACGCTCGCTCATCTCTAGAAATAAACCATCGTGTCCTGCTGCACTCAGCAAAACGCTTTATTCACTAGCTGCCTTCCTAGAAGTCACCGTAGACACAAGCCACACAACACCCACTTTATAACACATTTTATGGGGTAATTCTTGAACAATATTAGTGAGAAGCATCAATCACTGCTATATTTATGGTTTGGTCACGCTTGGCAGATTTGGTGGAGAAACATCTTGCATTTCTTCCTTAACCCCTTCCCACCACAGGGCATAACTGTATGTCCTGGCTACCTGATACTTAACGCAACAAAACGTACACTTATGATCTCGCAATATCCAGAGGACGCAAGAGATCTCACGCTATCCAGCAGCAGAGCAGTCTGTAACAGATAGCCGGACTGCCCCTGCAACAGCGCGGGTGCATCGGGACAGCGACCCCTGCTGTTAACCTCTTCCCTGTCGCGATCTATGTGGATCGCGGCATGTAAAGGGTTCACAGAGGGAGCGCGCTCCATCTGTGTCGTCATCGGTCTCTCGCGATGTAATTGTGAAGAGCTTGACAGCTTACCATGGCAACAGGATGCGAGCTACAGGCATCCTGCATTGCCTGTGCCTATGATTGCTAATACAAGCGATAAGGCATTGCAGGACAGAAGTTCTGCAATGCTTTATCATAGCAATCAAAGCTGCTATTGTACAAGTCCCCTACAGAGACCTAAATGTAAAAAAGAAAAGAATAAACACCCTAAAACAGGACTAATTAAAACTACAGCTTGTCTTGAAAAAAAATAAGCCCTTAAAGAGCTTCGTCCATGGAAAAAGAAAAAAGAAAGTTATAGGACTTTGAATGCAGTGCTTTAGAAAAAAAGTGATTTCCAAAAAAAAAAAAAATGTATTGTGTCATTTATGCTGCATGATTACCATTGTTAAAAAAAAACAAAAACAAACCACTATGGCAGAATTGATGTGTTTTCTCTTCCTGCCATCATAAAAAAAAAAAAAAGTCAACTTTTACAATACAGTCTTATGTACCCAAAAATGGCACCAATAAAAACTACAGTTCGCCACGCAAAAGACAAGCCCTTATACGGCAGTGTCGACGGGGAAAAAAAAAAAAAGTTATGGCTTTTGAAAAATGAAGATGAAAATCCACCAAAAATCTTTTCGTCCTTAAGCCCAAAATAGGCCATGTCCATAAGGGGTTTAACTTCATGCATATACTACAGAAACAACCCTACATTTCTGCTGCTAGATTGACCTGTACAAACGGAGAGAAATCTATTCCACAAGCAGTTATCAGACCTGGTTTAAAGTGAGACTATCTGTGAAGGAGCGGCACATCCTGTTCCCCTTTACATACCTTTTGGAGACTTCAGCAGGCTTACACTGGGCTCTATTTTCGTCCAGTCAATATTTTCATCATCTGGCGAGTGCTCAACCACAAGCTGGTACAACTTCATAGAAATAATATCATGATTATCTGCAAGAAAAATATAGATTAACACCAACTATATAAAAGTTCAACTAATGATGCCAGATAGCAGGACCAAACGTGGGGGGAGGGGTTTATAGTACCATCTAAAAGAAAAAAATAAAATTAGAACAACTTCTTTTAGTTTCCCTAAATTTGCCACATGGTGTATTAAAGGGGTTGGCAAGAGTTTAAAAATGTAAGCTATCTGCAGTAAATATGCATCATATACACGGACAATCTGACTCCTGGTAAAGCCCCCACAGTTCGGCAATGATACTAGCACAAACAGCACATGACCGCCAAGGCCAGGGATTGCTGCAGCGTTCATGTCATCATTGCTGCAGAAGTAGTAAACTCTGGCAGGGACCGCTGGTGCATTGCATCGGTGGAGGATTTTTTAATTTTACAACATCTACTAAACTTATTTCCAAACTCCCGGGACCGCCCCTTTAACCTTTTCCAATCCACTGTCTGACGTCCAAAGACATTCTGATTGAAGGCTGTACAGCTCCGATGTTGCTGTATTCTTACTGTATATTACTAGCTGCTCTGTTGTCGGGGGCGGGGGGCCTCTCGATTATCTCTCATACCGCAGTACTGGCTCTAGCCAGCAGATGGTGCCATTGTATAATGGCAGAAAGAGAAAGCCACCTAGGAAATCCTGAATCCAAAATTGGATTGCAAAGGGTTAATGTTTCTTTCTTGTAATAGATGGAAATTCAATCTAACCTGATAAGTCTCCAGTTGCTGCAGTTGCTCCAAAATAATATCCTGTTGGCAATCGAACACCCGAAATATCAACACAATTCTTCCATTCGTTTTTACCTTCAATGTCTGTCATTATCTTTGGAAAATAAGACATATTACATTGCAGAATATCAACCATTTGCGTTATAATACAGTGCAAAGAATGAATCCTACAACAAACAAGCACAGCCACGATGCTATATGTCAGTGGCCACGAAAGGATGTGTAACCATATACAATCTGACATTACTGTAGTTAAAGGTTTCTTACCGTAAGACGTCCGCGGGAGTATCGGACGGCCAAAAACGTGTCATGGTTACTATTGCGAAGATCAGCTGTACAGCCTGCTAATTCCACTGTGCGCCCATCTTTGCCATGGTCATACTCCAAGGAGCCATTATTTACCATGGCAGATATATAAGGAAAGACACGCTGAGAAGAGAAAGCTAGAATGAGCATTCTAGAGACTATGGGGGATAGTTATTTCAAACACTGGTCTTAATATATAATGCCGCTAATGCATGATGCGCCTAATATTTGCAGAGGCTCATGCCTAGTGATACATTAGGCGCATCTTGGCACCTCTAGGCTACACCACTTAGGAGCTGGAGAAGATTTCTGGTATACATACACATAAGAATAGAGTAGCTACACTCTCTCCCAACAAGCACTTCCTGTTTTTCTTTATATTTAAAGAAATATTTAATATAAAATTATATTACATTTTTCAAGCTGTGTCAAAAGATAAGTCAAGACCTATCACTTAACGAAAATCGCTGAAGGCTCCCATAGACTCCTATGGTAGCTGAAACAAAAGGGAGGAGGGAGGAAGTTTACCTGCTCCGGCGCTCAGAAACGAAGACAGATGGCTCTATTTAAGCATTAGAAGTCATTCCAAGGATTTCTGCGCTGCAGAGCATTTTTCCCGTGATACCTCCCCCCGTGTGAATGAACGCAAAAACGCTAATTAATCTCGAGACTCGATCGCAGCTATTCTTCATTGTCGCGATTTTCAGCCGCGATGCGTCCGACGTAAACTGGCAGCTGAGATGCAGTTGACAGCGGCATTTTAAATAGGAGAACTTCTTAAACTTGTGTTCAATAAATGGGCTGTACATTACATCCATTTACCAGCTGAACTGGCTTGGCAATCCACAAGGAATTCCACACATATTACATAGGGATTTTGACAGATTTCACCCCCAGCGAGCTATGAAGAACTTCATGACAGATCGGGCATCCACAGCGACTCTGCAGAAAATATCAGTGCGATTCTATAAAATCCCATTCCCGTGCATCGCCCTGTACTTACATGTCTGGACATGGCCTAGATCAGGGCATACACATGCAATATCTGCCGGCTCAACTGTCATTTGGTCAACAGCAATTTCCAAGCATGCATAGGAGGGAGCAGCTTACAGAACCCCCAACTTGCCCGATTTCTCCCCTCCCTGCCAGCAAAGACATATGGAAGGCCCCCATACACATTAGTTAGATTGCTGTCCGATTCACCAATATTGGTGGGTTCAGCCTACTTGACGTGGATGGTCATCTTGAGTGCTCACTCACCAATGTCCATATGCCATGAGCCAATGAAAGACTATTTTGCTCATATTACTATATAAAATTCAGCTGGTAAACAAAGGCAAAGAACGGCTCCCTAAACAAATAGGGTTTCTCAGCGCAAGAAAAAACCCATTTTTTTTCCTTTATTATTTTCTTCTATTACATAGTAGGACACAGATAAAACCGCTAGTGGTTTCTTGTAGAAGAAAATAAGGAAAGAATTTTTTTTTGCACTGAGAAACCCAACTTTATTAGTTATGGAGAAACTTGCAGCTCACCGGCGTTACCTGCGCACTTCCAAAGAAGCAGTGGATTTAAAGGTGAGCTTACAATCTTTTGGCATACTTGCAGTATAGGAGACCGTGGTTGAAGGACCTGTGAGGGGCGGGGCTGGCTCTACTGAAGCTGGAAATTGGGTCCGGTTAGGAGCTTTATGGGCGGGGTTTTCTATGATGCAACTGGTGGGCGGGGCTTGGATGAGGCAATCACTTGGGCGGGAACCTTATGTACTATAGTGACAGAAAAAGGTGTGCAGAAGTGAAAATGAATGTATTTGAAATTAATTGGGTTTGTAAGGATGATTGATCAGCTATTGAATACTTGCGCAGCCACAACATTCTACACAGGAAGGAAGAATGTACTCCTTGTCAACGGGAAGATTCACAAATACAAGATTCCAGTAAACTTATTACATTATGTGTGGGGATGTCCGGTTGCAGAAGCAAGCAGTCCGTTTTAAAAGATAGTTTGATTGAAGGAGCCAAAATTGCACCCGCCAACTTCTTCTATTTAGTGTTCTATTGGGCAACTGAAACGCCTCAGCAAACAACAATGCAGCATTTGGATTTTGCGGCGCACACCACAGTGGACTATTCTGCCTTAGCTGCACAGCAAAGCTTCAGCTCATTCATCTTGCTGGTTCCCGCCCCACCAATCACGTCATACAAAAGCCCCACCCCCAAGGCTCCAAACCCAACCCAATTCCCTGCTTCACTAGAGCCAGCCCCCCCAGGTCCTTCAACCACAGTCCGCTTTACTGCAAGTATGCCAATCTTTTTACGGTTATTGCATACCGCTCCCTGAACTCTAGGTGTAGTGATATAGTGGGCGCTCATCATCTGACAGGTTCATTATTTAAGGGTACATTATGTAACTGTCACATTCTGCAGTCTGTAACAAGTTACAGGACTAATCATATGGTTGGGGGGGTTTTCACAACCCATCAACATGTATTGGGGGAAAAAAAAAAAGAGTCTGCATGGATTTACCAGCCCAGCATCTCAATTCTGTTGCAATGTGTAGCAGATTCTCACCATAGATTGTGACCTTTGCAGTGCATAGGTTACCAATCTGTATCAAAATCCGTATGTAACAGTGATTTAGCTACGGATTTTTGTGCAAAACCCTCAAGAGGAAAATATTCTCAATGTTAGTTACTCTATCCGGACCCTAATGTGCCCCTGTTTTAAGACCATTTCATGCAGTTAAAAAAAAATTAAAACACTATTAAAATATGATTGTCTACAGGCAAGTCACTAAACTAGAATGTAACACCCAGTGGTCTAACCGGTTTGGCTGCTCACTCCCTTCAGTACAGTGAAGCATATCAGGAGGAAACAAAGGGGAAGTTTCATCAGGACAACCTCTTCTCCAACAGTATTTACATTAAGAACTTCGCACTTTGTAGAGTGTGATAAAAGATTTTATTCATTAGGTATTAGACAATGCACTATTTGTGGATCGTCTATTGTCCTGTGAAGAAGGACTCTTGTACCAGATTTTGCAGGGTGTGGAGCTGTTTATGTAACTAGATCAGGGTTGGTAACCTACTCCAAGCACCCAGCATAACTCAGAATGCCAGTTTTGTATCTATGATGAGCCTTCTCTAAATGCAGACTTGCTGATGATCAGTTGATCTGGCCGGGCAGCTCAAACCACCAGAAACCAGCTTGAAAATGGTCAGAAAAACTGCAAAGTGACACATTTCCCTTGCAGCGGAGAAAATTAATTCAATGCAGCAGACTGCACTCTACCTATACTACCCATGTGTCCATTGAGTTAACCCCTTCAACAGGGCAGTTTCTGATGTTCCCATTAAAGGGGTTATCCAACCTTTCAAATTTGATGGTTTATGCTCAGGATCTGATCGGTGGGGTTCTGCCGCTTAGAATCCCACCCAATCAGCTGAAGAGTCTACAGTGCTTGAAGGGGCACGGTGAGCCTCTTCAATCGGCTGGGATACAGAGCAGCGGACCCCCACCAATAATAAACAGTATATGTCATTGATTTTTTAAGTCTAAGTAACATCTATAATGACTATGGGTGGCTAAAGCTACTTTTACATAGAATGATTAGTGTTCAGATTCCTGCGATCCAGTGGGAATCTAAACAATTACCTTCAGTGTAAACGCATGCACCGACTGAACGGCGAACGAGAAGTTCCTTTCACTTTTTGGTCGTCAATTAGTTTATGTATGCAGGAAATTGTACAACGTATCCTTCTGTGTAAACAGGCAGTCATTCACTTATGAGCGACTGCCTGCTTACTGTGAAGGGAGTAGGGAGCGGAAAGATCTCCATCCCACCTCCGTTCAGTTAGTGACAATCGTTCCTGTGTAAGAGCACAGAAATTATTATCGCTGGGACGAGCTGTTGGCCATCTGCACACGATAGATCGTCCCGTGTAAAAGCACCATCAAGCGTTTGCTGAGAATAGGGAAGCAGGGATCCTTTTTTGGTAGGGTTGTTTTCTGTGTACTACCTGTATGGCTATGTTGCTTACTGGATGAACAATGGTCAATGGGTAATGGTCCTTGGTTTATGCATCAACAAAGTTAGTTAACTCCAGTACTCACCTCTGTTGTTTCATCATTGGGATACGTATCTAGAAAGACTGCCAAGCCATGAAACTTGTCTTGATTTCCAAATACGGGCCCTTAACAAAACGTATTGCACACTTTAAGTGTTCGGTCATTAAGATGAAGTGAGCTTATGACAAAGAAAACCTAAACCAGCTCCAACAGGACAGTCACCTGGCTGTAGACGATCCTTTGCATACCACAGAGCAAATCCATCTCCATGAAGGTTCTTTTTTCCACCCCCATGGATGCGGAAATGTACGTGCATCTCCCAGTCCTTCAGGAAACAAGGCTGAAAAGAAAAGACATTTATACCATTAGCGTTATAGAAAAGCAACAGACTTGTAATCAGCTATACAAGAAGCGACAAAACCCTTACCATGCTGTTCCAGATCGATCCCTCCTTACTCCGCTCGTCTGGCGTCAAGCGCACATACTGACTGGTTAGCATCGTACTGCCCATGAAATCCCAGAGAGGCATAGCGCCAGAACCCACCCCTACAAGACAAGGTTAACGGAACGTGTAAAAGCGCACTGGCCAAGTAAGGGTGCTTTCAGATGGAACGATCGTAAAAAAAAACCCAAACATTCAAATGAGCGAAAGTGAACGATAATCGTTCACTTTTCATTCGCCATTCCTAAAGGCATAAAAACCATTGTTTGCTCATTCACGTATCATTCAGTTTAAATAGCACTCATTCAGTTCCTCTCATTCAATTATACAGCGAATGTGAACGGCTGAAGGATTTCCCGTGTGAACGAGCCAATGATGTATCTATGTATCTGCTGTATTAACAGGCTGCCGGAGCGAACGATCTAGTGGCGATGTAATTGGCTTGTCTAAACGGGCCCCAATGACATGAAATATGCATGAAGCAAATAAACTGGCTGAACTTGTCTATGTATAAGTGGCGTAATCAACGGGATGCAGCCATTCCATAGGCTGACATAACAAGCAAGAAGAGCTGCTATAGAGATGAAGAGAAACATGTATACATGGGATCCTCTAAAGATGGCCATGTTCCCAGCACGCAGTTCACTTTCAAAAGGCTAGCCAAGATGCCCGAGCAGCACCTGTCTGGTAATTGAATAGCGTGCTGACCACGCATACTCGGGCAATGCTCCATTCAGAGTGACGTCAGAAGTGACCCCTGCAGTGACAGGAAGGTGGGACATGGGGGTCCCGTCCTCCAGATCGGTGGAGACGCCACTTATTAGCAAGTTATCTCCTACCTTGTGGACAGGGTACAATTGTTCGGTATAAACATAAGTCACCGACTAAAGAGAATAGCTTGCTTTTCATTCGTTCATTTGATGCAGGCAAAACCCCCGTTGGCTCATTGTTGGGTCTAACCAGCACCGTTAAGTCCCCCTCCGCCACTTATACAGGGGCTGAGCGAGCCAACGATGTATCTGCTGTATAAACAGGCGGCACGAGAGCGAGTGATGACGACACTCATTCAAACGAGAATCGGCTCATCTAATAGGACTACTAGAGGATCAGGGGTTAATGACGGCTCTGTAGATCACACTGGTCACAGATAAGACCCTGGATGCTCTGCCCTGTCATTAGGGGAGGGGGCTGTAGTTATAAAGCACACAAACACCCTGCAGACATAACAGCACAGAATAGTGTCCCTCAAGTATGGCCGCCCTAGGAAGGGTTAAAAATAAAAAATAGCTACAACATTTCAGAAAAGCAAACATTCATTCTATTGACTTACATCCCTTTAAATCAATCAGAGACTCCCCCCTCAACAGACGGCCACTGGGGCAATCAGTTGATAGAAGCCGACCCAATCCTGGCAAAGGACAGCATTTATGGGGAAGCCGTAGCTAACCAGAAGTTTTCCCTGAAGAGAAATAACTTAAGAGGAAGAGCATTTACTGGAGAAATACCCCAACTACATGCTTCCTGTACTCCACATGTGGCATGCTGCAGGGGGCGCTAAACAGATCCCTGTCACTGCTGTATAGAGGTGACTGAGAAGGGCACACTGCCATCCAAAGAACCGACCAGGGGAGAAAAACCCTGCAAAAGCTGAAAAATCTTGCTTAAAAAAAAGTGGGCCAGTGTAACCAATCAGAATGCAGCTCTCATCTGCTGACTAGCACTGGAAAGAAAAGAGCTGGAATCTGATTGGCTGTGGCTTGTCTATATGGCAGGTAATGGAGCAGCTTCTACATGGAGGTGACATTACAGACGTGTAGTGGAAACCCTGCAGCAGTGCCCCGCCGGCCGCCCCTCACCCTGGTAAGGCTTGATAAGTGAATGCTCCCGCTTCATGTGTTCGCTATTGCCATCTGTGATGTCAGCGGCGCCCTTATGTGCCAGGAAGCCGAGGAGCAGGACGACAGGGCTCCACACCGCGGCCATCGTTACCAGCTCTCGGCACCGCAGTGTTTCCTACTTCCTGCTACGTCACATCCGTCGTGTCCCGTGCTAGCACTACAGCTTGTTGTAGCGCCGGAACTGTGACGGACGCTCGGGGCAGCACTGAGAGGACGGCTAGGCGACCATGTACGACTTAGTCCTGAGCTTACACCCAGTGACACAGTAACTAACGCTTATCACACACGGAGCTGCAGACTTCTGCCAGGAAGCGGTTGTGATTTTATGTCTCGTCTGGCAACAAGGAGCCATTGTGGGTGTGATAGATCTCATAGGTTTATACAGGGTTTGGTCTTCGGAAAAATGGCGGCGGCAGTAATCATTTCCGTTAATGTCATGGTTATTTGCAGGATAACACTTCGCTCTCTACCGACTGTAGTAATCTGCATACGAATGACGTAGCCAATCAGTGAGGAGCAAGTAATCACTATTAACCAATCACCGTCTCGCTCTCCACTGATGTGCTGTTGGCTGCTTGTACCTCACACTTGTGTGTCGTGTTCTTAAAGGGGTTGTCTCGCGGCAGCAAGTGGGTCTATACACTTCCGTATGGCCATATTAATGCACTTTGTAATATACATCGTGCATTAAATATGAGCCATACAGAAGTTATTCACTTACCTGCTCCGTTGCTGGCGTCCCCGTCTCCACGGTGCCGTCTAACGCTGTCTTCTCCTTCTATTAGACGCGCTTGCGCTGTGCGGTCTTCTGCTGTGTTCAATGGAGCAGCTCCGGCGTGCTCGCGCCGGAGAGCTGGTCTGCGCATGCGCAGAAGACCTAGGCGGCGCGAGCACTCCGGAGCGGCTCCATTGAACAAAAAAGTCAGTGAAAAAGATATTTAAAAAATCGACCTATATGTCACAGGAAAAAAAACGCAGCAAAAATAATTTTGGTAGCTAAAGGAAAAGAAATGGAGCAGTAAAACCGCCACATGGGTAAAATCCCTAAAAAGTGTCTGGTCCTTAAGGTACAAAACAGCTTGGTCCTTAAGGGGTTAAAGAAAATAAATAAATATTTGTTTTCTCTTACAAGTTATATATAATTCATATATGGATGTACATATATATATTACGGTAGTAGTGGATGCACAATTATGTTTTTAGATATTTTCAATAAAAATAATATTAACATTTTTTTCCCCAGGACCACCTATAGTTTCTACTGGTACTATTTGGGGGTACATGCAACTTTTTAATCGCTTTTCTTTACATTTTCACTTGTAAATAGGGTGACCTAAAAAGTGCAATCCTGGGTTTGTGTAGGATAAATAGGGTGTTATTTCAATACATTGACATTTGATGGATGTGGCAATACCAAATATTGTTGTTTGTTTATTTTTTTGTTTGGTTTTCATTTAGATTTTTTATAAGTATGGGAAAACTCTTAATATTTTTTATTCTTTGTTATAATTTTAAAAAGTGTTCCTTTTTTTGAGTTTTTTTTTTGTTCTTTTCTTTAGTTCCCAAAGGGAAGTTGAACTTGCAATCATTTGATCACTTATACAACACACCATAATACTAAAGTACTATTGTATTACTGCAGGCATTCTATTAAGACGTGTAATAGGCATGTCTTAATATGTAGAAATACATGGCAGCCCTTCACAAGGCTCCAGGCTACGTAACACCTGATCCAGCACCCCGCAAATTCATTTTGGACAAACTATTCAGGAGATTCCACTGCAGTCCATGGAAGCTATCCATTCCGCGATACTTCCACTGTGAGCACTGCAGAAGTATTGCGGGAATCCGCGTCATAGCCCAGCGCCCGCACGTCATGCCCTGCACTGTGCATCCATGACAGCTCGCCGGGCGTGAAACTTGCGGCAGTTCTGGAGAGGTGAGTATGGGTCTCTGGGGGACACCAGGTCTGATTCCACTGCGAGATTTCACAGTCGAAATACCACCCGGCCGTGGGCATGAGGCCTTATAGATGAAAATACTGAATCAAATAAGTGAAAGTTATACACCCCCAGCTTAGCATCTCCCCTTTTATTACATACTGCCCTAAGATAGGGGAGCGTCAGAGCTGTTTTCAAATAAACTGTGTATCTTAATGCTAAATAAAAATAAATAAATAAGATTTCTATGTTTTTCCTTAGATTTAGCAGCGCTAAAGGCACTTTTAGGGCTCAGTCACACGGGCGCATTGGCGCCCGTGTTCCTGCACTATAAGACAGCCGCACTGCAGATGTGGACGACTCTCCGCACCGCCAGAAGAAAGAACATGTGACTGGCTGTATTGCCGGTCCTGTGTTCTTTCTTCCACACCTGCAGTACGCCCGATGCACCCGTGTGACTAAGCTCTTACACTGAACGATTGCTCAGATTGTCGCTGGATCACGGGAATCTGAGCGATAATCGCTCAGTGTAAATGCCTGCACGATCTAAGCAATGAACCATAAGGGCTCATGTCCACGGGGAAAATATGATTTAGGATCCGCAGCGGATCTCCCGCACGCGGATCCGCATCCCATAGGGATGCATTGACCACCCGCGGGTACATAAATACCCGCGGATCGTCAATAAAAGTGATTTAAAAAAAAATGGAGCATGAAAAAATCTGGACCATGCTCCATTTTCATGCGGGTCTCCCGCGGGGACGGCTCCCTCGGGCTTCTATTGAAGCCTATGGAAGCCGTCCAGATCCGCGGGAGACCTAAAATAGGAATTTAAAGCATTTACTCACCCGCAGCGGGCCGCGAAGCTCTGCTCTTCCTCACGGCCGCATCTCCCTTGCTTCGGCTCGGCGGATGTGCCGGCGCATGCGCGCGGCACGTCGACGACGTGCCGGCGACGTGCCGCCGGCGTGCCGCCGGCGTCAGGAATTCATCCGCCGGCCGAAAATGAAGATCCGGCCGTGAGGAACAGCTGACCTTCGCCGCCCGCTACGGATAGGTAAATGCTTTTAAATTGCTATTTTCGGCGCTCATGTCCGCGGGGCAGGAGGGACCCGCTGCAGATTCTACATGTAGAATCTGCAGCGGATCTGATTTTCCCCGTGGACATGAGGCCTAAGTTGTTGGATCATTCAGGCAGAACTGAATCTAATGATGATCGGCCCGTGTAAACAGGCAGCCGCTCATCTATGAACGACGGCCTGTTTACTGTGAATGGAGGCGGATGGGCCAGAACAATGTCCCCCCTGCTTCACTTCCATTTATTGAGCAATCATCGGTCCTGCCTAAAAGCACCGGAGCGAGTATCACTGGGACGACTCCAGGGCGGTTCTGCACTTGACAGTGTTGCGTGTTAAATGGCGCTATGATCTTTATGAAGATTATAAGCTACTGAGTATCTCATGTTCTTATTTACTCTGTAAATAGCACATCGGATTACAGCAAAGACATAAAGTCAATTTAGCAGATATTTACCTATGGCTCTGCTGACATCAGTTTAGGGACGGTGTTGTAGGGGAAATCTAATTAGTTCAGCCACATTTTACAAGGTAATCTGAATTATGGATCTAGTGTTCTGCTTGTCTTCCTTTATTCTTCTACAGCTGCCAATCCTCTGCCATTCTGAAAGAGTGTTGATCAACATTATAGCATGTCAGTAGGCACTAGTTCTGCTCTTCACACTGGCAGAGGTATTCTGGGGGCAAACGATTATTACTACGATTCATCCCCATCCGGGGCGACGGCCCCTGTTTATATGGAGAGGTGTGCAGCCGACCACTGAGCCATGTTATGCTCACAAACAAGCTGATCGGCTGACCAACAAGTGTTTGCTCTCTGGTCAGTGGATCATTTAGTTGTACATGGAACAATGATCAAGGGAAGAAACATTCATGTGAGGTTGTATAAAAGGCCCTTTAAGCTACATTTACTATGATGTTTAAGATTACCGTGGGGAAGGCAATGGCAAACCACCCCCCAAAAACAGTCTGCCAAGAAAACGTCACGATGTGTCATCACCCTAGGAGTCGGTCATGACTCGGTGCTTGCACCAGGGGACTTTACCTTACCCTTGGGATTACCATTGTAGTGTCTGTCATTATTATTTCCAGAAACGGATTCCAGAACCAGGAAGAAGGGAATAATTCCCAAACTTCATGTTTGAAACCATGTTATTCTTTGCTGCACCAATGCCGGAAACAGATGGAACCCCGCTCAGAGACCTTAGTGGTCCCCTTTTGAGCAGTTTCTAGGAATCAAAGCCTATGGTTCCATGCAGGTTTCATTCTAGATGCCATTTTCGGTGATCCAGATGGAAACCTGTGATGGAACCCAGAAGCGGAGAGAACAAAATGAGATGTGAAGAAGTTCTAATGTGTATGAAGATCTTTAGATGGGCTGCCCTGGACGAAGCTAAGGGTGAAACGAGTGTATCGGAGCGCAGAGATTTCCAGACCCTCGGTTACGTGGTGACATTTTATTATGTGCATGACATTGAGCTTGGTTGCGCCTATTGTAGGGTAATATGAGCATGATTTTCTTTGGGAACTTCTTATATGTGTGACCTGAGGTGATGTATCTCGCTGTGTATTGAGGCTGCATTTCCTTCATGTTCTGTTTTTTAAATGCTTTTATTATGTATGTAATTCTCAATAAACATTTTTTAATGCTAATCTCTGCAGCTCTGTCTTGGACATTTATTTTGGGGTTGTTATATTGGTTGATGTGTGGGACTGACATTTTTGGTGGGGCTATAGTTGTCTTCATATAGAATTCACAATTTGGGAGTAAGCAGGTAGGAAGTTGACCATTGGAAACCAGAAAAAAGGCCTTTACATGGCGATGATTGAGCAAAAATGTTCCTAGGAACATTTGTTTGCCCGATCACTGTGCTAGGCGAAGGTGCTGCCCATCAGACGATAAATGAGCAAGTGCTCGTTTGTTGTGTGCTGCACAAAAAATTATTATTGTTGGTGGCATGCCAGTTTGTGTAAACGGGGAATGGGCTATGGGCTAATGATGATGATGAAATGCTATTGGGGATAAACAATCATATCAATGATTGTTAGTCACCAATACAGTATGAATCAGCATGTATAAAGGCTTGGTACACAAGCGCCAATCTTACTGAATGGCGCTCATCATCAAGAGCAGATTGCGGTTCTTTTAAAGGCCCTTTTACAAACAAAAATTATTGCTCAAAATTTGGTCAAACAAGCAAAAGTGAGCGATAATCATACAGTGCGAAGCGAAAATATCACTCACTTGTTGTTAGCGGTTGTTAAGCTGACTTTTCGCCAGCAAGACTTTCAGTTTGAAAGCTCTGCAAGAGCGCTGATGACCTAAGCGGTGACATCAGCGCTCGTGCAGTCGCTTAACAGAGTGCTGGCCCGTGTAAAAGGGGCTTAATACAGGCAGATCCTCTACATATGCTAACGTTTGCTGACTGCCAATAAGTATGTCAACACAGATGATCTGCAGTATGGGTCCAAACAATGATTATCGTGATTGTTCACCCTAATACTACTTTGATGGTTCAGCTGCATATTTCCCCGATTCCAGAGGAAGCTGTGCAGCCGACCAGTAAACATTTTTTGGCTCACTTAGACAAATCGATCGGTCGATGGATGAGCAGTTTGTTTGTCAGCTGATCAATGTTACATTTATAAGGCCCAACAATCTGGCAAATATACCTTCATACAAACACTCATGCCCGAAAAAGGCCATGTAGAGGTAAGGAACCTGTCAGCATTTTTTTTATCACTACGAGCTAATAATAGCGGTAGATTAATGTAGCATCTATCCTTCCAACAATGATTTAGCTGTGTTGGACGTTTTTTTAAAAATGTGTGTGTGTGTATATAATATATATATATATACACTACCGTTCAAAAGTTTGGGGTCACATTGAAATGTCCTTATTTTTGAAGGGAAAGCACTGTACTTTTCAATGAAGATAACTTTAAACTAGTCCTAACTTTAAACAAATGCACTCTATACATTGCTAATGTGGTAAATGACTATTCTAGCTGCAAATGCCTGTTTTTTTGTGCAAAATCTACAAAGGTGAATAGAGGCCCATTTCCAGCAACTTTCACTCCAGTGTTCTAATGGTACAATGTGTTTGCTCATTGGCTCAGAAGGCTAATTGATGATTAGAAAACCCTTGTGCAATCATGTTCACACATCTGAAAACAGTCTAGCTCGTTACAGAAGCTACAAAACTGACCTTCCTGTGAGCAGATTGAGTTTCTGGAGCATCACATTTGTGGGGTCAATTAAACGCTCAAAATGGCCAGAAAAAGAGAACTTTCATCTGAAACTCGACAGTCTATTCTTGTTCTTAGAAATGAAGGCTATTCCATGCGAGAAATTGCTAAGAAATTGAAGATTTCCTACAACGGTGTGTACTACTCCCTTCAGAGGACAGCACAAACAGGCTCTAACCAGAGTAGAAAAAGAAGTGGGAGGCCGCGTTGCACAACTAAGCAAGAAGATAAGCACATTAGAGTCTCTAGTTTGAGAAACAGACGCCTCACAGGTACCCAACTGGCATCTTCATTAAATAGTACCCGCAAAACACCAGTGTCAACATCTACAGTGAAGAGGCGGCTGCGGGATTTTGGGCTTCAGGGCAGAGTGGCAAAGAAAAAGCCATATCTGAGACTGGCCAATAAAAGAAAAAGAATAAGATGGGCAAAAGAACACAGACATTGGACAGAGGAAGACTGGAAAAAAGTGTTGTGGACGGATGAATCCAAGTTTGAGGTGTTTGGATCACAAAGAAGAACGTTTGTGAGACGCAGAACAAATGAAAAGATGCTGGAAGAATGCCTGACGCCATCTGTTAAGCATGGTGGAGGTAATGTGATGGTCTGGGGTTGCTTTGGTGCTGGTAAGGTGGGAGATTTGTACAGGGTAAAAGGGATTCTGAATAAGGAAGGCTATCACTCCATTTTGCAACGCCATGCCATACCCAGTGGACAGCGCTTGATTGGAACCAATTTCATCCTACAACAGGACAATGACCCTAAACACACCTCCAAATTGTGCAAGAACTATTTACAGCAGAAGCAGGCAGCTGGTATTCTATCGGTAATGGAGTGGCCAGCGCAGTCACCAGATCTGAACCCCATTGAGCTGTTGTGGGAGCAGCTTGACCGTATGGTACGCCAGAAGTGCCCATCCAACCAATCCAACTTGTGGGAGATGCTTCTAGAAGCGTGGGGTGCAATTTCACAAGCTTACCTCAACAAATTAACAGCTAGAATGTCAAAGGTGTGCAATGCTGTAATTGCTGCAAAAGGAGGATTCTTTGACGAAAGCAAAGTTTGATGTAAAAACAATGTTATTTCAAATACAAATCATTATTTCTAACCTTGTCAATGTCTTGACTCTATTTTCTATTCATTTCACAACGCATGGTGGTGAATAAGTGTGACTTTTCATGGAAAACACAAAATTGTTTGGGTGACCCCAAACTTTTGAACGGTAGTGTGTGTGTGTATATATATATATATATATATATATATATATATATATATATATATAATCTCTATAGTGACAAGTCAGGGTTTACTCGCCTCTGGATCACTGTCCGAACGGTCAGGAAGTGGCATACCTCGACGAAAATATGCTCAGCAGTAGAAGATTTCTTTAAACTTTGGCTCATACACAGTCCAACATAGCTTGGGGTTCACAACCCACAGGGTGGTGTCACTAACCCCTCCTTGGACGTCTGGAGGGCGTCTTTCTCCGTCAGACAGGGTGACAGACCTAACTAGTCCAATGTAAAGGCCATAAACACCCCACCTAGGAGGTTAGGGTTGTCGTCAACTTCAGGGCCTTTGCTGGTCCTCACTGGACTCCAGCTTGCAGTCTGTCCCGCACTGCAAAGCTGTAACAACCAGGCAAACGGTAACAGTCCAATTGTGTTGTTTTTCACACAAACAAAAATAAAGGAACAAACTGTTCTCCAGCAAACAAAAAGAAATACAATGTCCTTCACACTGGTATTAGCAGTGGTAGTAGTAGCTATGACAATAGCTGTAGCAACAGCAGTAGTAATAGCTCTTACCCAGCTTTTCTCAAGCATAGGTTCCACCCAGTTTCCCTCACAGAAGAAGTCTTGAGCACACACATACAAACACGCTTACACGTGTGTGAAGCTGGCCTAAGGCTAGGGCTAGACCGCGACTTTGGCGGTGATAAGGGTCATGTGACTAAAGATCACTGTGTAATGCTCTGACATCGCAGTGCGAGTCACAGGTTCTAGTGACAATTGTCACAAAATGGATTTTTCGCACTGCGACTCTATTAGTCTTTCATCATAGAACAAGATTTTAAGATGTTTAGAGTTTGTGGTTGAGTATGTACTTTCAGATTCTGTACCAAATCTGACTTCAGCCTTAAGATTCTTGTTAGCGTTATGTGTTTCAGTATCATTGTGTGAGAGGAGTTTTTCAAAAATAAAATGAATCAAGAGCTCTCTTAGGTCCACTAGAAGTCAGACTCGGCTCTCTGGCTTAGCCATCTTGTCAATTGAAAACAAAGTAGCGAAAGAAATAGCTTTTGATGATGCGATTTCAAAGTTTGCAGAGAACAAAGTTAGGCCCCTTGTCCACGGACGTGTACTCGCCAGCGGTAAACTGCCGGCGAATTACGCCGGCCGACGCTTTCCATAGCATTGCTATGGAAAGCGCTGGCTCCTGTCCACAAGTGGAGAATCGCAATGATGTGAATTGCCCCTATTCTCCGCGGTCAGCCTATCTATCAGATAGGGCTGACCGGCGGAGATTCGGCGTCGGCTCCTGGGTGTCGGCTCCCGCGGCGGAGATCTGCCGTGGGACTTTGCGACGCCCGTGGACAGGGGGCCTTAGGAGGAAGGTTTTAAGTGTTTATGCTCACATTGTTAAGTAAATAAACCAGAAAATTAAACTTGCAGCTGTATCTTGTTTTTCCTTCTTTTAATAATTTCAAAATTGAAAGGATGGGTGCAGAGGGTGCGTGTGTGGAAAGATCCATAGAGCAAACCCAATTGAGGTGGTCCTACAGATGCTCAATTGGGTTCAAGTCTGGGGAATTATGGAACCAAGGAAGTACTTGAAAGTCTTGGCCGTGCTCCTCCAACCACTGTCAGACATTTCTAGCAGTGTGACATGTCGCACCGTCTTGCTGGAAGATCCCATCTACCCCAGGGAAGACAAACAGCATTTATGGGTGTACATGAGCTGTAAGGATTATTTCATAACCAAATCAGTTCAAAGTGCCCATAGAATGGCACAAAAAAATTCCCGAGACCATAAGGTTTCCGTCACCAGCTTGTGTTCTTTCAGCAATGGTTGCTGGGTGTTCTCTGATACTTTTCACCTGACACGACAACGGCCATCCGTTCCATGAAACAGGAAACAGGATTCATCAGAGAAGGTGACCCTTTGCCAATCAGCTGTGGTCCAATTCTAATACTGTAAATTGAAGCCTTTTCTTTCGGTGTAACGTTGTTAGCATAGGTGCAGTGACCATCCGTCTGCTTCAGAGCCCTATACGCAGTAGAGTTTGCTGAACTGTTGTTTTAGACACATGTCTGGTAGCCACTAGTTCATTTTCATGGTGAGCTTCTCCACCATAGCGTATCTGTCGGCCCTCGTGCACCTTCTTAGCTCTTCATGTCAATGGCACATGGTGCTCCGCTGTTTCAACTCTGGTTATTCCCAATGGTGCCGCTTATGCACTCACAATACATTTTCAACACAGCAGCAGGCAAACCGTTCACAAACTGCGTTGTCTTAGAAATACTGCTACCGTTGGCCAATAATCATCCCTTTTTGTAATAAATAAATAAATCGACAGTTTTACCCATTACAACAATGATTGATATGAGAGCAGACTATCACATTTCTTTATAAACCTAGCAAGTCGGCCCATGTATGTCACTTCGTATGCGCTGCCGACATCGAAAGTAGGAGGTGGTCATAATAATGTGACTTGGCTGTATGTATATATATATATATATATATATATATATATATATATATATATATATATATAGTGAACTGTTGAAAAACATTATATGTAATGTTTGTTATGTGTAGTGAAAGATCTAGCAATGCAACATGTCTGTTCAGTATTCCCACACGCTGAACTATCAGACTGGAATTGAATGAACTCTTGACAATATACAACTAACCCTGCGTTGCCCCGATTTGAACTGTTCTAAAAACATTTCATATGGACATGGACCCAAATACACCAGCAAGAGGCAGCAGCTGAGTTTACAAATAATGACAGTGCTAGTCAGGCACAATGTGACTACGTCATACAGCTCCATTCATTGGAAAAACTAATGGCCCAAGAAGCCCATATATGGTGGGCTCTTACCCCTTTTGAACATCCGATCATGTGCTGGATATCCGTCCTTCTCTACTACATGTCTAGACCTCACTGAGATTAATTCTGTGCATTGGATGTGATCCATCCAAGACGGTGAGCTGGATATACCCTTTCTGCATTACACAGTGCTCATTCGAATCAATGTCTGGGTCCTCAAGAACGAAAGATGGGATGAACAGTGGATCCGCCATTCTAAATTGAGAATTCAGTACATGAAAAAGAATGTCCTAAACTTTACACATGGTCATGGAAGATATTGTGTGTTGATGCTCAAGAAATTGATATTGTTGTAACATTATAAGAGACTCAAACAGAAGCATCATTTGCTCGTCTTTAGGTGTGGGCTACTTTAAGGTTTATGTCTCTCAGGTTTCTAGTCCAACAGAGATTTACTTTGGCTTTCCGCTGCCTTTCACTTTGCCAGTGTCTGATATCTGAATATGTGTGTCGGAACAGTACTGTAAATCTAATAATCTGTTTACAAGGCAACTTTAATCACATTGTAAATATTACAGAAGAACAGAATCACTGTGTCTTATGATTGTCTTAACACCATAGTAAACGAACATGACGAATAGCTTAAAATAATCCGGCAGTGACATTTTACATGTATTTTGATCTTAAGACAATTCTTATGCTTCCTCTATTCCATTTTGCAAGACTATTTTATGGCTATTATTATACTTGCATTGAATACACATTAGTTCCATATTGAAAACTAGAGATGAGCGAGCGTACTCGCTAAAGCAAACTATTCGAGCGAGTAGTGCCTTGTGCGAGTAGCTGCCCGCTCGTCTCTAAAGATTCGGGTGCCGGCTGGGGAGAGCGGTGAGCGGGGGGAGAGAGCGAGAGAGAGATCTCCCCCGTTTCTCCCCCCTCTCCCCCGATGCTCCCCGCCCCCCGACGGCACCCGACTCTTTAGAGACGGGCGGGCAGCTACTCACATAAGGCACTACTCGCTCGAGTAGTTTGCCTTAGCTTGTATGCTTGCTCATCTCTATTGAAAACCTTTTCAATGTAGAGGATCTATGATATGCAACTTTTATTTTAAAATACACAGCATGCTTTGTTGGAGACCATATCAAACATGTTTTATTACTGATTAAAATGCGGAAGCAGTTGAATGGCTGGGAGTTGTTATCAATCCTGAGTGACCTCACAGGACACTGGATAGTCTGCCACTTCTGTTGTGTCGATACCCGGTCCACCACTGCTCTTCACTTCCTGCTGCAGCAAGTCAGAGATGACATCACCAAAGACAAATATTATTAAGAATGGAATGAATAAAATCTGAGAGCGCTTTGCAGAGGCAGTATAGAGAATTATGGCCCTTTTACACAGGCCAACAGTCGGATAAATGACTGCATAAGCAATGACGTCACTGCTAAGGTTGTTAGCACTTGTGTAGAGCGTTTACATTGACAGACTTCACCGCTGTATTGTGAGCTTCTTGCTCAGTTCTTCATCTTCTATGTAAATCGCTGAGCGGTTAGACAGAACGACAAGCCCGCGTTTCAGTGATGGTTCTTATACTGACTGAAAGTCAGCTTTAAAAACCTGTGAACAAAAAGTGAGTGATGTTTGTGCACTTACACTGCACGATTATCATTGAAATTCATTCAAAGATGATCTGAATAAGATCATGTAAGTGCTAAGTGATATTAAAGCGGATGTCCATGTCCTAACTTTTGATGACTTCAATTCAATGGTAACAATGACTGTAATACCAAGCCGGCCACTTCCAAGTATATAGAACTATCATCTTCTGTTTCTGATCGCCTGGGGTTCTCGAGAACAGACCCCCGTCAATCAACTGATGACCTATCCTTCTTAAGGCATGCCCCAATTCGGTGGGGTTACTCCTATTTAACCTTAGGAGCCTTCCTCTTGTCTATTGGCCAGGAGATAAAATATTGCCTGTAGTGGGAGCTTTTCTGGACATAAACTTGATCTTATCCAAAATATGCTGTAATTTGCTATCCTCATGTAAATAGTATATTAACTCTGAATTCTGGGGGGCTTACTCTTTTTCTGCTGTTATACAATGGCGCTATATGCTGGCTAAAGCCAGTACTGCATGGGATGACATGTTGGATAGGCTCTGACAGCAGAGAGGCTGGCAGTATACAGTAAGAGAACCTCGATGGACGTCTTCCAGCATCGGAGCTGTACAGCCTTAAATCATAATGTCTTTAGACGTCAGACAGTGAATTGGAAAGGGTTAATTTTTTTACAAGATAGCAAATTACATTGTATTTTAGATAATAAAAGTAAGTTCATGTCCAGAAAGGCTCCCATTATAGGCAATATTTTATCTCCAAGCCTGTTTGGCAGTGGGACAGATAAAAGTAATGCATGATTGATGTGTGTGGGTTCTTATCGCGGTGGCCAGTCTGTTTGTAAAGCAGCAGTTTTGCAAAACCAAGTAAAACTTTTACTACTACTGCAACAAAGAAGGTTTACAGCATTCACACACACACACACACATATATATATATATATATATATATATATATATATATATATATATATATATATATATATATATATATATATATATTGCAACACTCCTAATGGTGTCTGTTTAATAACTTGTTCAGACTGTAACCTTCAATAAATGGGGTGCACTTCCAGGCCACTGAAAGCCCACTTTAGACGCCACGTTTCAAATATCAATCATGCGAGTAATACATACACGTCCACCTCTCCCCAGCACTTTTATGATGCGCATGTAAGCATTGTAAGTTCAATGCTTTACTAGGGTGTTGAAAAAGTGTGTCGTCCAATAAGGGGCAGTGACTACAGGAAAAATTTGTTAAAAAGGGAAGCTAAATGGATCTTTGAATTGAGTAGTAGGCCTCCCAAGAGTTTAAATATGAAACATAATGTTTTGTTACACTGCTAATTTTAAGGATTTTCTAAAGGTCTGTCATGTGGAATACCTCTTTTAATAGGATGCTAAGTCTCCAGGAGAAACTGCTGCCCCGTAAACAACAATCAGAAGTACAGTATGCCATTTTACTACTTTCACTGCTAGCTACGCTAATTTCAGCCAGAGCCTCTTGGTCTTACAACTCATAAGGAGAACCATTTGAGATCAATGATGTAGATGAATAAACTCCTACAGAAGCCCAATGGACTTGATATAACCCATAAGTCATAATCATATAACCACTTTGTTGTGTTTGTGCTACAGTTCAGTGACATTTACAATTTCTTACAACTGCTTACTTTATATTTGGTTCTACCTGTTGGCAGGTAAGTGCTTGGATAACATTTGCTTCACATGAGGGTACAAATAACCATTAAGGTAACATCCTTTGATCTTCCTGGCACAACATGACATAAGTATAATCATCATCAGATTTCATCCATCTCATCTTTCACAGTGATTTCACACTTTCTTCCTCTTTTTCATGCATGTTAGGTTAATATTGGATGCACTTCTGAACTACAAATTGTATAAATTGCCCAAATCTCCAGTGATTCTACACAGTTCATCTCTGAGTGTTCATACCAAGGAAACACTTTGCACGAAGGACAAAAATGAAGACCGTGTGTCCTCTCCTGGTGATTGCAGCTGTATGTTGCTTCGGTAAGTGCCACTGATTTTTTTGTGATACTGTTGTGCTAGTGTGTTCAGTCTTACAATGCTTTTTATTACAAATTTTGCCAATTCCCTTTTGCTGTTTCTAGATAACAGACTACAAAACTTCCAATCAATAGACTATAATACAAAATATTACTCTGCCAGAATGGTACCCCATTGAAGAGGAAGTGACCTAAGTTTAAAGCAAATCTTCAGCTTTTAATTACAGGTCATTTTAAGGTCCAACATTCTGTGCTGATTAATTTCATAATTAAGTAGTATCACAGCCATACCCTCATTTCTCTAATACAGAGCCCCAAATGCCTAGCAGATTAATATTAGTAAACTCCCAAACTTCCTCTAATGGTGCCTGTAGGCATCTAAAATGATAGGATTTAATTATGTGTATGCAGGGACTCTTTATTAAACAAAAATGAGAATTTGGAGTCTATTGAGATCAAGAAATGCTGTTTAAAGGTGATCATTCACTGTAATACTAAAATATGAAAGGAGTTTTCCAGGAACTAAAGTGGCCCACTAGTTTGGGGACAAATTCTGTTCCATACAGGAGGGGCAGGGGTATATAACTTGCAGTTGTTCTTCTCTGTCGTCCCTCCAATCTGCCAGTTCTCGGCCCTGTTTTTGGCCATTCAGGGTTGGTCACTGCAATTTTCTAACTACCTAATATACTCTGTACATTGTTCTCTGATGGTCAGCTCTGATAATGTAATCAACCCTGGGCAATCAGAGAGAAGGTACAACTACCAATGCATTGTAGTGCTTAGGTAATATATACGCATAAAGCTATTTAGTGTACAGTAAGGTATATTCTCACCTGGTCCCACTATTTCATCCTATTTCACCACCTCCTGATGGATACACTGTTTACATAACTTGTGGGATGTGGAAACAGTGTAGCAAAAGGTGCTCAGCTATTTCTTTAAAACCTGGCCACCTCTCTAAACATTGATGTGGCAACCAGTAGGACCAGGTGAGGCAGGATGGGGTTGTGGGCCCCTTGTTCTATAGATGAGTGATGGTTCCCCACATGCAGGTCCTGTAGGTATGCAATGAATGTCTGGGATAAGAATACCACTTTCAAATTTTGAAAAATGTTAATTAAAATTATTTATACATTTTGTGATCGGAGTCTCAATGTCAATGCAGCTGAGAGAATCTGGATGGGAAATGTTCTAACCAGAATGTCCCTATACTGTGGGCTCACGCCTCGGGACTGTAAATTCCAATCCTAGTATGAGCATAGAGTTCTGTTTCCCTGGTACAGCTTGTGGTATGGTGCCGAGGAGCAAATTACAGCATCTTAGAGAGAATTCCAACCGAGGTTCATGGGTGACCATATATTAGTAAATCATACATAAGAATTAAATAATAACCTGGTTATTTCCCTAAAGTTACCAAACTTTGGCTACAGCTCTGACTTGTGATTTACTAATGTATGGGTAGAAGTTATGTTTAAGTAGGAGGCCATAAATGTACAGGTATAGCCGTATGGTCAGCTTTTTAAAGTCTATGGCCACCTTAAAGCAAGTCTTCAGGAAAATTCTGAACACTGCATCATCCCCCAGTGATCAGAGTGACAGGGAAGATGCATACAGAGTTTGTTCTGTACGTAGTGTTTAGTGTTACTGTCCTGCCTTATGTAGCGCTCTCACAGAACAACTGAACCAGACTACTCAGCAGACTGAGGAGAGAGGTGCTGAAAACAGGAACTGTCCGTCAATTGTGACTGCTCTAATAGTCAAAGTGAAGGCTGGGATATTTTGTATTTGTAGAAAGCCATATACAAATGAATAGTAACACTACCAAAAACTTTAAGAAAATATTTTCATAATAAAAGTCTAATTAAAGGGCTCGTATAACAAATATATTTATAGTGAAATCCAGCCCATAATTATGAACACATTTTGTATTTACACTGATAGCTTTCACGTGGGATGGAATGCTCTGCAGGATGTTACGGAATATTCCTGTCAAAATTCACATGTCTAATTGAGTCAGAATTCTGCCATGTTTTGCATCAAAATTTGCACTTTAGGCATGCATATTTTTGGTATGCCAGAATATTCCATTCCGTGTGAAAATACACTTAAAAATGTTTCTGTCCCCAGATTTTCATTGAGTAATGTTAGAGTAGCGCCACCTGCTGCTTATATTCTGTATCCACCTTAGTTACTGTTCCACCTGTTCAGTCTTGCTTCCATCTCTGCTGCAGTGTTTATATGGAGGGAATGGTGAACGTCAGCTTCTGAGGCTTCTTTCCCACAAGGGTATATCGGCCCGCCGTTTTCACGGTCGGCCGATATACGCTGCGATCTGATGCATTGGATTCCAATGCATCAGATCACATGGCCATATTCCCGTGACATTAAAGTGCCTGGCTGGCCAATATAGCGCCGGGCGTTTTTATGTCGGGCCCAAAAGATAGTCTGGGAACTATCTTTTGGGCTAGAATACGTCGGCCGCTGCATGGGCTCCTATGGGAGCCAATGACAGGGGCCAGAGAAGGGAGGTGGGAGGGAGTTTAGCAGCGTGACTGCTAAACTCCCTCCCTTTTCTCTTGTCCCCTCTGGAAAATTTCAATAGGAGGTGGCGGAGCTAAGTGCTGCCCCGTCCCTTCTCCTCCCTTTTGCTTGCTGTGGACAAGGGGCGGGGATGGGGGTGGAGCTAAGCCAGCAATGGGAGGAGGTGGGACAGAGTGGTGCTTAGCTCCGCCCCCACCCTGCCCTCTCTCATTGCAATCAGACAGCGGGGAGGAGAGAAGAGGTGAGCCGGTGAGGGGGAGGGAAGGTTCGATGACATGGGGCTTTGGTGTATATGTGCCAGGCCTCATGGCGTCTGAATGGGCACACAAATGTTAGGGAACAAAGCCTAAAGTTGCTGTGTCTAATAGGATGGTGAGCAGATAAAAGGGAGACAGCGTTGCAGCAGAGAAGCAAGACTGAGTGACTTGGAACATTACTGAGATGGACAGATACAGAATGGCTCTTCAACAGAAACAGCAGGTGGCGTTAGAGCCGTTATACATGGGAGACGCCTTTGCTTGCACATGAGCAATCACTGCTCAGTGAATGGAGGCAGTGCGGGTCAGAGATCACTTCAGCCACCTGCCTCCATTCACAGTAAAGGGGCATCCATTCATAGATGAACTACTGCTTGTTACATAATTTTATGATTATTCAGTTTTTATGCCTGCAGAAACTAAATTACAAACAATAAGTGAACAAATTATCATTCGTTGTTCAGTTGCTGCAAGGCTGAACGATTATTCCTATAAACAATATTTTTTATGTGGAATATATCCTTTTAATTTTTATTCTTCAAATGCTCTATATATTTTGTGGTTAGTGCGCTGTATATTGGGTATGGCAATTAACATTGTAATGAAGACTGTGCAGTAACAGGCTATAATGACATACGAATTTGAATCTACATTCTAAAAATACCAGAAGGTTACTAACAGTATTTTATGTATTGTAGCCCCTGCCATGTCAAACGTTATTAGGAGTGGCAATGATGAACAAGATTCTGTTCGAGGACAAAGCTGCCTGGAGCAATCTATGGTAAGTATATGACCATATATCAGCAAAGTACTGCAATAAGTAGAAAGCAATTAGAGACGATCATTTTCTGAGCTGTAGCAGATAAAATAAAGTTTGCGATGTAGTTACTTACTTCATACATATGTCTACTTTTGCCCTAAGAGCACATCTAGTTAGGGATTTCAGATAATAGTTGACCAAGTGCCTTTTAAGCCAACAACCAACCACTGTAGACATGTACATTGGGCTCTGCTTGTTTATTTCAGTAGGGACTGGGCATTGTCGCGGCTTGTCAGTCGCGACAGCATTGTGGCATGGTGGCCTCAACACAGGCCAAGACCTGTTGCCTTGTTATGCAGGACAAAGGTTAATGCACCATGTGCAGAGATTGCTGGTGCTGTCTGTCTATGCTGCATGGATGCATGCTGGATTAGTCATGCCTGGGAGTAGGGTGGAGGTGTGGTTTTCTATTCACTCTGCTAGTTCCCAAGTGCGTAGTGGCTTTATATTCTCACCCCTCCCTTTGCTCAGTGCTGCTTATTTTGCTCCATAGTGGAGTAACTGGAGTTTGGAGCTCTTCTACGCTGGGTGTATTGCTACTTGTAGCTAAGTTGCTGCGGGTTCCTTTTCAGTTGCATTTCTGCTTTTCATTTCTGTTTTTCTTTGCTATCTGGTTCATCTCTCCAGAGGGCCCAGGATGAAGACCGCGGGGCCGTCTCTATCGAGATAAATTCTCTGCTTCTAGGCAGGGACCCTTCACACCCCCCCTTCCCCCTCGCTGGGTTAGGGCCAAACTTTCTCCTCCCTGGAGTGGTGCTACCGTTCAGCATAGTGTTGTCTGTGGCTATTTCCTACAGTGCTGAGTGTAGTTCTCTGGTGTTGCACGGGCTTTTCATCTGGGTTATGTATTTCAGTTGTGGTGCGCACTGTTCATCGGTGCATAAATCTATCTACTAGTGTAGTTGTGAACATCACCCTGCATCCGTACTGAGCGTGGTGCTTGTGAGCCGCACAGACGTGACAGGTATATTACAATGTTTGTCTCTTATAGAAACAAAGGCTTTGTCATGTAAAAATCCAGCCAGTCTGATCAGGGACTATCAGTAACGTCTAGCCGTCAACAGCAATCTTCCATCTGTGGCCCCCTTTACTCAACTTTCATATAAATGGACTCTGTGTGGAAACTGTAACAATGCTTTAAATAAATGTTTCCCATTTTCTGTTACCCTGCAGACATTGTTGGTCTTTTTCTTAACTTATAAAAAAAGATTGTGTTTTTCTCTTAGTACAAAAGGCAAAACCCTTCTACTCAGATGTTAGACTTAATCTGCGCACATATGAAATTTAAGGTAAAAAATAAAACCATCATAGCCTTTACTGTGTATTCAGACTGTCTTTCATGGAAACGTATTTACATACTTAATGGATGTGATATATTTACTTATTAGGATACACCTATGAAAGAAGGACTTATCAAAGCAATAAAGGACCTAGAGGTGAGCAACCTGTAATGTTGTTCTTATCCTTATTTCAATCATCTAATTTCACATCATAAACCTTTCGTCCCGCTTGGAAATACACTGAGATTACTGTTTCTGGAAATCTAAGAAATGTATCGCTGTAGTATGGCACAAGGTTAGATTTTTCTGGCTATGATGTTAAATACTATTGTATAAAAAGAGTAAAGTATTATGGAGGTCAGACCTTTATTGGCTAACCAGAAACATTCTATACCATATGCAAGTTTTTGAGGCTACTTAGTGTCCCTTCATCAGGCTGCTGAGGAAGGGGCATTATACAGCCTTAAAAGCTTACATAATTGTCTATTAGCCAATAAAGGTCTTACCCCCAGAATGCTTTACTCTTTTTTATACAAGAGTATTTAACTCATAAATCATTCTGTGAAAGGTTCATTTAAATCACTGGAAGTGTTCTTGGTGCAGATGTTTCCAGGCAGTCCCTGCCATAGATACCCTCCAGAATGCCTGCTTGAGTTACCTTAATGCAATGCCTGCCACTGACGCTGCAATACAGTGCCATCCTCATATGCCCCCTATAATGCCTGCTGAAAATGCCTCTAATGTATCCATAAGTGGCTGGATCAATGTATAATGTGGGCTCAGAGTATAATGTGCCCTTCTTCACACCCTTGCTACAACATCTCCTGCGGTATATGGACTCCCAACAGGGATGTGTCCACCCTAGCCGTCCAATTAGCCATAATGGAAGTGTATGTATTCCGGTTACGCCTCTACATGGGCACTGGTTATTATCCTTTTTGAGGTGTTTGGTGGGGCGACAGACTCATCCCGGCTAACTATGCGGCTATTTATTGTGTGTGAGGGATATATTAGGATAAAAATGTGATAGATGTATTCAAATGGCGCAGATTACATAATACATTTAGTGTAACATAATATATAAAAAACTGTATGTTCATATCAAAAGACAGTCCATGTCAGCAGCACTCACCAAAAACCCACGTGGGGAGGAGGGGAACGATGCACGCCTGCAGGGATCAGACCCACAATCCACTCAAACATCCAAATCGTGCAAGAAGGGCAGCATCCGTGGTGCAACAAAATATCCAGATGGATCTCCTTTATTCCTCAAAATCTATAGCAGTGACGTTTAGACTCCATTCAGGAGTCTTTATCAACAAATGTTGATGTTCCTTTTGGATTTCCACTCCCATAATTGTAACTACCTGGACCATCATTTGGGCTAATGTTTGCATTCTCATCTAGGATGCTTCTGGATGCTCCACTAAAGACCTTTTTGGAACAAGTGCAAGTCCAGTAAGATATTTCTCTATATATTTCATGTCATCTTGTTAAGCGCTGCAGTGTCTTCTACATGTCAGTAATTATCATGTTTTGTATGTTTATGGCCTCATGAACACATGCATGTGTATTTCAGCCTGTAATATAATAATGTATTGCAACCTGGATCCCTTCTACAGTTCAAGGGTTTTCAGTGAATTCTGCGCTGCAGGGTGAATTCAGTCTGATATGCAGCATTATTGGTGCCAAATGTACTAAAACCATGATGTGCAGAAAGCATAATAACACCTAAAGTCTCACTCTGTCTTATATTTCAATATCTGCTGTCCCCCAGGAACAGGTGGCGATGGATGAAAATGGTGTGCTTTCAAACCAGATGCCCACTATGAAGAATATGTTGGTAAACAAATGCACATATACACACTGTAGTATTTAAAGGGAATGTGTCAACAGAAAATTACCTAGAAATCACATTTATGTTAAACATATTTAAGGTGATTTTCTTTTCATTTTCGGTCACAATCTATATATTTTTTAAAATCCTAAAATCCTGCATTTTTCACTCTCAATACAAAGCCTAATATAAGTCTGACACTTCCTGTTGTGTAGAGGAAGCTTTCCAGCAGTCATCTCACTAACATCACAGGCAGGATTACACTGACAGATAGCACCTATATGTAGATAACACAGGATCCACCGTGCACAATAGCTATAAGCTATGACTATCTACTACCCCTTACAGGTCACAGAGCATGTCTAGAACTTCACCCATACAAGTCAGTGGATCCCCTCCTGTCCATTGTGTGAATGGCCCATGAAAATGCGGCTGCTTGGTCGTGTTATTCGGGCGAGATTTTTACGTCTGCAAATACGTCTGTCTGTTTAAGCCCTAAAACAAATTTCTAAATGCTCTTAAGTGTTTAATGCAGCTCAGGAAATATGGCCGCCCCCATAGTCATGTATAGGCAACAGAATAAAGCCTTCTACAATCAGAAAATAAAAAACTATTTGAAAAATGAAAACTGTTTCTCTATCTGGTTTTCATTCGTGGTCATATAGTCTGTTTAAAATTTAGAAAATGAACTGGGATAAGGATTAATATGGGGGCTGGGATGCTCAAAAAATATGAAAGCATTGTAAACTGTTTAAATTTATGTCAGTACATTAATTGTGTCTCCCTTGTATACATGATAGCACAGAGGCTTGTTACTGACAGCTCTGATAGACATACAGTAACTGTGATCAGTCCTGTACTGTGCGTCCATCACATGACCAGGACAAAATTTTAAATCTTTTAAAAATATAAGTTTTCTATTGCATCCTTATTAAAATCGCTTGCTTTATATTTAACTCTAAAGTGGCCAACCTCTTTAACACTCCTCGAAAAGACGATATCCAACCTCTATAATACAATGTAAAACAACTATAAATGCTATAAAACAAGAAAAGACACATATCACTGCAAATGATACCCTCTTAAAAAATATGAACCTTTATTTAGAAATATTTAAAAACATTATTAACCCAAGTATACTCACAAAAAATAATAATATGCAAAAATAATGTGTGTAGCCTTCGGGTTTAGGAGGTATTTCTGCAGTACTCACGGTTCATTGATTCAAACGGTGATATTTATGGTACCACATATATAGATGACTTTCCGGGGATGACTAGCAAGGGTTTCAGGTGATGTTCTGATAGCACACTATCCCTATAAGAGGCCTTACAATCGTCCTAACTATCTGTGGGGCGATCACCCTGACAAGAGCGCCCCCACTCCATGGAAGCTAACCCTGGTGTAACCCTACAAAACCCTAAGACACAATACTGTACTCCTGCGTAGGTTGTCTCTGGGATCATCAGGGGATACTTGAAGTATATTGGGCATGGAGACCACAAATAACCACTATTCCCCACTGATATGGACAACAAGAAAGGATCTGTTATCCCCCTATTCCTTTCCCTAGTGATCCAGTGCTGGCACTCAGGTGGTCCAATCTTTATTTACAAATAGCCAGCATGTGACTGCTGCAACCAATCAGTGGCTGGGGTGCTCACATGCCGTATTTTACTGGCATCACAACTCAGCTCTGTGCCAGGATGCAAGTGGTATGGCACAGACTGCTGCAGCCACTGATAGATGGTCAGGTACTGGCTGCCAGTAAATAAAGAGGTGAGTTTGGGTTTGGTTTTTATTTTATAACATTTGTAGCTCTTTAAATGTACTATTAGGAGTTGCATAGCTCCCTAACTCAGCCATGCATTACATCACATGATCAGTGTGCCCCTCCCACTGTTTTGCCCAATATCCCCCCCCCAATCTTGATACAGCCCTGCCTATAGTAGGTGAGAGGTCCCAATCATAAAAGTGTTCTGTATTTGTTCTAACGTGCCATCTACAGCGATGTGTGACGAAAGCTGAGTATATGTATAGTTTAAAGCTGCTCATAGAACTCCATTGTCAACTTGCATACTCAGCCGAGCATACATGTATTTCCACTGGGCAGAATGGCCACCAGACCACCACTGATGGCTCATCTACACCAGGAACAAAGGATCAGGCCTGTTGAAATCCAACATGCAGATTTTCATTTCCCCAATATCTGCCATCTGGAGGGTCTGTCGGTCCCCATGCACATTGTATTTTGTGGTTCGCCAATCTTGCGCAAATCTGATGGCTCGGCTGATATTTACCTAATTTATGTACTTTTATCATTTCCTTCTCTTTTCAGTAACTATATACTAAGATGTATCTATTCTTTTTGCAGAAACAGTGTAATGTTCCTTTGTCAGTGCCAATCCTGTGCGTTATTCGGGTAAGATCTCTGCAGTTATACTTTAAAAATACCAAACACTAGCATGCCCTGATAGAAAGAAAACCCTCTAGTATAGCATCTAGTATACGGTAACACGTTCCACAGATTATGGCAGGATATGCAGATACAGCACAAGGAAGACCACCTCTTTGAGAGGACCCCCCCTCCATAAAGACCAGATTTCTGTGTGACTGACCTGCAACTACTTTAGAGACTCTCTTAAGTGGTCATCTTTAAAGAGGTTGTCCAGTTGTAAGCTGTTGATGGCCTATGTGCAGAAAAGGCCACCAATTGTTGATCAACAGGGGTCTACTGCCACAGAGCTGCTCACTGGACTGTTGTGTTCAGGCATTGTGCTGATTTCTGCAGGAAACAGACAGCTCTGTTCCCACTGCAGTGGCCAGACTTGGAATTGCAGACCAATTTCCCATTGAAGTGAATGAGAACTTTGCCTGTAATACCAAACTTGACCACTGCAGTGGGAACGAGGCTGTCTGTTTCTTGCAAGAATCAAATCAGTACATGAACGCACTGGCCAACCAAACAGCTGATCAGCCGGTGTCCCCAGAAGCAGACTTCCGCCGAACTACTATTGATAGCCTACCCTAAGGATAGGCCATTAGTAGTTTTCAACACCTTTAAAATACCACCTTTCACTACGACTACCCTTTCTGACTACTTCTTTTGATGGTACATGTATCACATTTAGACGATACATTTGAAGTACCCTAACCCACGAACGGATTTCCGCCGCGTAATTCGCGGCGAAAATCCGCTGCGTTGCACGCAGCTATTAGGTTCTATTGAACCTAATAGCTCCATGCTCACGATGCGTAATTCCACCGCGGAATTACGCACCGCGATTTCTCCCGTCCTCACCCGCAGCATGCTCTATTTTCTGCGGGTGAGGACGGGCTGTACGCACTGACGGCTTCCATTGCAGTCAATGGAAGCCGTCCATTCACGCTATCTCCCGCTGTAACCAGCGGGAGATAGCGTGAAAAAACGCTTTCCCGCCCACCGCCGAGCGTCATATGACGCCAAATGACGCGGTCCGGCCGCGTCACGTGACACGGCTGGTGACGCGAGAGCGGTGGGCGGTGACGAGCGGTGACGAGCGGTGACGCGGCGGTGGTGGGCGGGGAAGCGATTTCACGCTATCTCCCGCAGGTAAGTATAGGGGCTCTGGGGGGCGCCGTGACGGGCTTCACAGCGGAATATTACGCTGCGGAGCCCGTCACGCTCGTGGGAAGGAGGCCTTAGGCTGCTCTCACACAGGCGTTTTTCACAGTGTTTTAGCAGGTGTTTCAAATGGCCATTAAAAACGCTGTGCTAAGCCTCCATTGACGAGCGTACTAAGCCTCAGACGACTGTTTGAGCACGCCGTTTCTAACGCCGCAATTTTTGAATGTTGTCTGCTCTATTTTATTGCATTTTAGGGATTTGTAACACACCACATCAAAATGCTGTTGACTAATTGTCCTACTGCAGTAATGGAGCTCATCAATACCTTCGTGCTATACTGTAAATGTTATAACTATGTGGTTTAGGCCGCCTGCACGATTTTTGAGCGATGCGAGAGTGAGTGAAAAAAAACAGAATTTGTGATGTTTTCACTCATGCAATGTTGTGTGAAAAAAAAAAAACGCAGCATGTTCTTTGTTTCTGTGCTTGGCTTTTTTTTATCTCCCATGTTTTCCTATGGAGCCTCCTTTTTATCGAATCGCAAAGCAAGAACTTGCGATTTCCAGGCAATGTGTTTTTAACAATTGATAGTTCTATTGTCTTTCTTTCACTAAAAAAAATCACGCCCAAATCGTGCTAAAAAACGCACAAGAAAATCACAAGTGGCAGTGATATTTTGGCGAGAAAAAGCAGCAAAATCCTGATCGCCAGTGTGAAGGAGCCCTCAAGCTATTGCAGAATTTCAAGGTTGAAAACATTTGGCCTGCATTTGTACAGATGAGTAAGGGCTCATTCCCATTTCCGTATTGGTAAAACACTACGGGTCTCCCTGCAGCGTTTTACCAGTGTTTGTAAATACTGGCTCCACCGGCAGAGACCGGGTATGGCAGCTCTGCTTCATAGTGGGGTTGCGTATGAAAAACACCGCCCGTACGCAACGTATTTCATAAGGACAGAGTTGCATACGCTGCCTATACCAATGTACAGGCCTCACGCTGCGTGGTACGCAGAGAAACAGAGCATGCTGCAATCTATTTCCCGTGCGTATGAACATGCAGTGCTTACACGCTAATGTGAACGGATCAATGAACGTCTATTTACTTTCATTGACTCCATTCACCTTGTGACACATGGCCGTTCATTGTGGCCGCATGATGTGCTGAAATCACAGTTGTGTGAATGAGCCCTAAAGGAGGAACTATTGAGACCGGATGTTGTTTCTACAACACTAATGTTGTTTTTTCTTCTATTTGCAGGACAATCTTGTGTCTGAACAAACTAGTAAAGGGGAGGCTAGTCAAGGAAATAAACGTATTGCTCGTCAGCTTTTAGGAGGGTTACTTGGAGATGGAGGTGGATCAGGAGGAGGGCTACTTGGAGGAATAGTTGGGCCAAAAGGGCTAGTTAGTGGTGTACTTGGAGGTGGATCAGGAGGAGGGCTACTTGGAGGAATAGTTGGGCCAAATGGGATAGTTAGTGGTGTACTTGGAGAAAGAGGGCTACTTAATCCCATACTTGGTAGTGTACTTGGAGGTGGAGGTGGCGGGCTACTTGGAGGGCTACTTGGAGGTGGAGGTGGAGGTGGCGGGCTACTTGGAGGGCTACTTGGAGGTGGAGGTGGAGGTGGGGGGCTACTTGGAGGGCTACTTGGAGGTGGAGGTGGCGGGCTACTTGGAGGGCTACTTGGAGGTGGAGGTGGATCAAGAGCATGTGATAGGCAAGGTTACCAGGGAACAACTGGTGGTGGTTATCAGCAAGACAATTTATTAAATACTGTACTAAGTCTGCCTGCAAATCTCCTAAGTGGTGGAAGGGATGGAAATGGATTATTACCAACAGTATTAGGCACTGTCAATGGATTAACAAGGATAATTTAAAAAAAAAGGTAAATATACAGTATATGCATTTAACTCTACAAACTCAGTATTTGTGGGGATTGCTTTGCATGGACTGGTCAAACAGCTATATATTTTTCACTTTCTAGCTTATTGAAGTAATCTTTTTGATTTCTCTGACATATAGGGCCACATGTTTTCTTACTGATCTTACCAAATTGCAATCACTTTTCATTTATTACACAATTCACATGGCAACACTTCAGTAAACAAACTGGGTACATATTTAACAAGTCACTTTTAACTGTCCGACTCCAACCCATGTCTAAAAAATGTAACAGACAGAAACTCCAGTCTAACTATAACCTACCCAAAGATACAGTCATACATTATCACCACTATTAATTAAAAATATATAGTTTATTGATACTTGTATGTAAGAGCAAGAACAATATTGAGGTTTTACACAGAACTATCCAAAATTGTTACAAACAGCTATGACAGTGTTTCCTAACCTTTTCAGCCTTTTCAACTTTTTTACAGTGCGGCACCCCTACCAAAAGTGTGTGCGGCTATGGTGTGGTCAGGGGCGTGGCTAGGGTGTGGCTTATTACAACGTATGATTTTTACCTCCATCGTTATAAAAAGGACAGGTCTGTTTAAAAAAAACACACAGGGAAGAGCGCTGGATGGGCTATTGATATACATTATATTTAAAATTAACATGTTGTGGAATTGAATCCTGCACCACATGTCAGTGTCCACACGGGTTTTGTACAGATTGTTTCCACACCGTGTGGATGATTTCAAAATCTCATCCATTTTGCTGCTACAGCTACTATAAATTCCACAACTAATCCGCCGTGTTGGTGGCCCCACTAGTAAAAGCGACCACCTATATTGGTAGCCCTGGTAGTAAAAGCGACCCCCTATATTGGTGCCCCCAGTAGTAATGGCAACCCCCTATATTGGTAGCCCTGGTAGTAAAAGCGACACCCTGTATTGGTGGCCCTGGTAGTAATAGCGACCTCCTATATTGGTAGCCCTGGTAGTTATGGCAACCCCCTATGTTGGTGGCCCAGTAGTAATGGTGATGCATACAGTGAGTGGCCTCGGTAGTAATTATTGTGGCCCCGGCAGTAATAGGTGACCTCTACTGCGGCTCCAGCAGTAAAAGGTGACCCCTATTGCGGCCCTAGTAGTAATAGCGATCTTAGTAGTTATGGCAACCCCTATTGCTGCCCCAGTAGAAATAGCGACCCCTATTGCTGCTAGGGTTGTCACCTTCGTCACAAAAAATACTGGCCATGGTAAAAAAAAAGGAGCGTGGCTTAGGGGCATGGCTTATCAAAGCATAAATGTCATCTACTCACGAGAACATGCTGCAGCCTGCAGACGCTCGCCTCACATACAATCTACACGCAGGCGCGTTTGACATCCCAAAGAGCGGCCCCAGCGTTAATAGTGACACCCTACAGCGGCCCCTGTACTAATGGTGACACCCCACAGTGGCCCCTGTACTAATGGTGACACCCCACAGTGGCCCCTGTACTAATGGTGACACCCCACAGTGGCCCCTGTACCAATGGTGACACCCCACAGTTGCCCCTGTACCAATGGTGACACCCCACAGTGGCCCCTGTACTAATGGTGACACCCCACAGTGGCCCCTGTACTAATGGTGACACCCCACAGTGGCCCCTGTACTAATGCTGACACCCCACAGTGACCCCTGTACTAATGGTGACACCCCACAGTGGCCCCTGTACTAATAGTGACACCCCACAGTGGCCCCTGTACCAATGGTGACACCCCACAGTGGCCCCTGTACCAATGGTGACACCCCACAATGGTCCCTGTACCAATGGTGACACCCCACAGTGGCCCCTGTACTAATGGTGACATCCCACAGCTGCCCCCTGTAGTAATAGTGACATCCCACAGCGGTCCCAAGGTTAATGGTGACATCTCACAGCCGCCCCCTGTAGTAATGGTGACATCCCACAGCGGCCCCTTGTAGTAATGCTGACATCCCACAGTGGCCCCCTGTAGTAATGGTGACATCCCACAGCGGCCCCCTATAGTAATGGTGACACCCCACAGTGCCCCCTGTAGTATTGGTGACCTCCCACAGCGGCCCCTTGTAGTGATAATGCCCCCCTGAGACCCATATACTTACCCCCTCCTCCTTGTGGAAGTGCCGCTGCTTCTTTGCCCAGCACACTGCCAGCAGCGCTGATTGCAGGTGCACACTGACGTCAGTGTGCTGCCGGATGACTCCTCCCCTGCTCTCGTGGAACCTAGGAGATGTCAGGGGAGGGGGAGGAGGATCCCGGCTGCACACTGACGTTACAGTGTGCGTTGGGATCGACGCCACTAGCAGCGCAGCTGAGTGAATACCGGCAGGAGAGCCGCATCTCCTGCCGGTATTCACTAACGTGGTGAGCGGCCGACAGCGGCGTGTGCCAGCTGGGAGGGCTCTGCATGCAACCTCTGGCACGCGTGCCATAGGTTCGCCACCACTGCTCTAGATGCTTCTTCTGGTCTGGAAATTCTGATCACAGCTGCCCGTGGTCCTGGAGGGCATGCGCTGAAGCCAACCGGACAGTGGATGGGCATATGGACCAGCGAGTGGCAGAGAACCCGGGGCCTGACCATAATGCAGGCCTATAATATGACCAGTAAAAAAAAAAAATATCGACCAGGCCAGTGAATTACTGGCTGGGTGGCCACCCTAATTGCTACCTCAGTAGTTATAGCGACCCCTATTGTCGTCCCAATAGTAATATTAACCCCACAGTATCCCTAGCAAAAATATTAACGCCCCCTCAAGTACCAACAATAACCCCCCCCAGTAATAACATTAACTCCCCCCAACCCATATACTTACCCAGTCCTGGTACTGGTGTATCTTGACGTCACCAGGAAGCTAGGGGTATGACAGGGCAGGGATGTGGGAAGGCCCCTGTCAAGCCCCTAGCTCCCCATTGGCTGCATTCCTCCAAGTCCTTGAAGGTCCTTTAGCTGTGTGTTCCATGTTCCCTGGGAGTGGGACTGTGCTCCGTTTCCCAATGTGGGCAAATTTCTGTCTGCAGTGCATGCTCTTTAGTCGCAGTAGTGATGTGGCTCAGTGGAGGCCCGAGTGATGTTGTTTCCTGCCAGACAGCCACGGCATCCCAGTTGGGAATCACTGAGCTAGGTTATGGTGATGAAGTCAGAAATACAATGTAATAGGTACAAAAAAATCACAATATAGAAAAATGTGTACATTTACTATAGCAACTTGAAGCCACACTAAGGGCTCCTGCACACTTGCGTTTTTCTTGTGCGTTTTTTTCACGCGATTGTCAGTGAGACTTTCTAATGTTAAAAACGCATTGCACAAAAATTGCAAAGCACAAACTTGCGATGTGTTTTTAACATTAGAAAGTCCCATTGACTATTGCGTTAAAAAAACGCAGCAATATTGTATGAAAAAAACACTCAAGAAAAACATAAATGTGCAGGAGCCCTAAGGCTGTCTTTACGCAAGCATTTTCTAGCGGCTATTCAGCCAAAAATTGTGACCATCTGAAGCATTGGATTCCAATGCACTTGTTCAAAAGGGCGAATTTTTTTTTTGGTACGTAAAATCGCCGGATGGAAAAGTTAGTGTACACTGCCGGCCACTTTTACTCTGACTGGAAAAGATAGATCTGGACCCATCTTTTACCGGAATATGCCGACCGGTCCCATAGACTCCTATGTGAGCCTAAAAGAACTGCCAAAAAAGGGAGGTGGGAGGGAGTTTAGCAGCGGCTCTGCTAAACTCCCTCCCTCTCTGCCCCTTGCTGGCTCCCGAGAAAGAGAGGAAGCGAGATGGTATTCGCGCCGTAGCCTGGCTGTGTGAATGGGCGTTAAAACGGCAGATGCAGCCGCGACTTGGTTGTGGCTGCCTTTTGTCAATGCGATTTTCGGCCGCGACGTGGGGAGCCTAAAAATCGCAGCGGCCATGTAAAGGAGTCCTAACAATATTGGGCTGTGTTCCCATATGGCACATGTATATTGCTCATGTGGCATTCCTATGGCACTTTGGATGTGCATGTTAATTCCACAACAGAGCGGTTTTGCCAATCAGTTTTCAGCTGATTGGCTCCTGCAGATGAAGGACATTGAAATAATGGGGCTTATTCACTATTGCAAATTGCACCAGAAAACTTGTAAACAAGCTGTACAGCACATTTACTATGTGTTGTAGACACTTTTTTTTGCTGTAATCAACAAAGCATTTAAAGGAAAATGGGGTATGGCCTGATTTTTTGATTGTCTATGAGCAAATTGAACTGTGGATCATCTGCGCAGTTGACCCACGTGGATTCCGCAATTCAATTATGCCCGTGGACATGAGGCATAAGACTTCATGCTTACGACCGTCGCGGGATACACTCACGGTTTTACGATATTAGTAAATAAGCCCCAATGTGCTCTACCTGTAGAAGCTGATCAGCTGGAAACCACACTGGGAAACTATAGCATTTTGCTGTAAATCATGTGCGTTTTTCAACAGCATTTTTAATATCCAGTTAACTTACACATCAAGAATGCCGTGGTAAAGTCACATGACCGCTATACAAGCGATATGTGGGAACACAGCCTAAGCCTGCCTGTCCATGGGTGCTTTTCATTGCATTCCCTGCGGCAATAATCCGGCCGCAGGTAACACAGTGGAAAGCACAGCCCCCTGTCCACGAGCGGAGAACCATAGCGATTCTCCGCTTGCGGCCAGCAAATTGCAGCATGCTACGAATTGCCGCGATTCTCTGCAGTGTGCCTATCTATCAGGTAAGCTCACCGTGGAGCTCCGTCTACCGGCTCCTGCTTCCGGGTGGTAGCTCCCGCAGTGGAGATCCGCCGCGGGATATCGCAACGCCCGTGGAGAGGCAGCCTAAATCCTCCTCGGGGTTTAATTGTATAAGTGACCGTAGTTACTTGAATAACCCAACACACATGCTTCCTCAGGGCTTAAAATAATCGTGCCCCCCCCACCCCTCTGATCCCCTGGTATTAATTACTAAATAATTTGCTGCTGTGTACATGAGCCAAACACACAGCAGGATGTTAATTAGTAATATTTAAACCTTTTCAAACTGTTTGTTCTACAATAGAAGTCAATGGACACTGAAAAAAGCAGGACAAAGATCTGCACTGTATATTTTGTATTGCACCTTTTTGCAGTTTACTCTTTTAAATTAAACCGAGTAACAAAGAGCAGAAGTTGCTGCAAATCTGAACATGTCTGCAAAACATCAGCACCAAATCCACATCAAGGTCCGCATGGAAGACGTTTAGATTTTGATGCAGATTTGTTTGTGATGTTTCTGTCATGTGTGAATCCCCATAAATGATACCTAAACAAGTATTTTAATGTGCATGAATACATTCCAAGCCATATTGGGTCAGCAGGAGTTTTTAGGGAAAGTCTTTAAAATGTAATATGCGCTATAAACCTAATCATTGCTGTTATTTATTACTATTAGAGATGAGCGAACGTACTCGGTAAAGCACTACTCATCCGAGTAATGTGCTTTATCCGAGTACCTCCCCGCTCGTCCTGAAAGATTCGGGGAGCGCCGCTGCTGACAGGTGAGTTGCGGCGGGGAGCGGGGCAGAGCGGGCGGGAGAGAAGGAGAGAGAGATCTCCCCTCCGTTCCTCCCCGCTCTCCCCTGCAGCTCCCCGCTCCGCGAATCTTTCAGGACGAGCGGGGAGATACTCGGATAAAGCACATTACTCGAACGAGTAGTGCTTTACCGAGTACGTTCGCTCATCTCTAATTACTATCGTTTTATTTTTTTCAGTTACTGAAATTTTTTGTTTCCTTTTTGTTTATACAGGAAACCAAGGTGACAATCCAGATGAGTTTGGACGGAACATTTCCATGAAGAATCTATAATTTCCATATGTAGTTTAGCTTTGTTGATCAAAGGCCTAATAAATTAGATGAGAAGCAGCATTTGTCTTGGTGTTTGTCTTTTTCTATAGAGCCAAGTAGGGACAAATAGTGCAAGAAAGGGACTTACTTTGCTTAGATAAGAAGGGCAGTTGTGGTCCATGAAGGTGGCGCAATCATGGAGACACACTGGAGGCAGTGGACATATTTTCTAGTAAATATTTACTGCTGAACTCAACAACAACATAATTCGGTCCCACTGGGAAGAGTCATATACCTGTTTTGGCCTCATAGGGGACAGTCTCTCAATGCCAGTAATATTCAGCCAGCTGGAAACAGTCACTTAGTGTAAACAAGGTCCAGTCCCAGTCACAGTCCCCACATTTCCTGAACCCCTCAACTGTCCCAGACCCATATTTGGTAGCATCCTCTGTTTTGTCCTCTTCTTCTCACACTTGCCATCCTGAGAGGATGATGCTCACATCAAGGGCTTACACCCATGAAGGCTCTAGCACTCAGATAACCCTCCTGGCTTGCTACATCTCTCCAGTCAACTGCACACCACCATTAAGTTCCCAAAGCTGTTACTTCCCAGTGCCATATTGGGTACGGCACAGTCTCTCTAAATCCCCTGAGAATCACTGCGGGTAATGTTAGCCCAGAACAAGTCCCTACTGCACAACATATACAATAGGAGGAATACATAGTTTGAAAATAGACATCTCCTCCTACTCCTATAAACTAAAGCATAAACAACACAAACATGGCATATCATTATAATAAAACATCTCCATACTTTATCAACCGGTAGGGGGACTTCTGCTCCTTAAACTCCCTTACGGTTTATCTGCTGCTGATCTTAATAGCTGAAATAACTCCACACAGGTTTTGTGGATTGTAACAGAACAGCAACTGTGAAGAATATAACAAGTCCGTAATAACGGTATTGCAGTGGGACCGACTCAATATAAATTACCTTTATATGCAAACCATATGTTATATATTACTGACTGTTATATAATTGATTGTTAAATATTCATTAGATCGGACCCAAACAGAGCATCTTGAATGTACTTTCCCATTTAAATGGTAACACACTTCCCTTAGAGGGCAAAAGCTATTGATAATATCTAAAATAAAGCTAAACCTAACAGACACACATAGTACATAAATTCATATATCAGTGATAAAAAATATTTTTTAGTTAATCATATTTGATAGTGCCACTATGGAGTATCCTGGGTGTGATTCAATTTTAATTACCCCCAGAGGCATAAGGGAGTTTTGAAGTAGTATTTACAATCAGAAGAGGTATGTCGTCTGTGTGATATTAGTCACAGAAGATCCTAAATATTACAAGAGTGACTGATGGTTAGGTCACAATTTAAAATAATTAAATTCTAGATGGTTAAGTAGGTCTATTATGGTCCGACGCGTTTCGCTCCACGTTGGAGCTCTTCAGGGACCTATATGCTCAATAGATATGCCTCACTGAATATTGTTGGTGTCACTTCCCCGTGTTATATCTTTTAGTTATGATAGAAGATAGAGCAACATTAGATGGTAAGTGGTAGTGCAAAGTGCAGATATTACGTTGTACTGAACACAATAGTTCATAGAGAAAACTAGAAGCTGACTGTAGAATATCATCCGATGTTAGATTTTACTCTCAGTCAGCAGGAGTATCTGTTCAGTCACCACCAATTACTTATCCCCTGAATTAATTTTAATAAATAAATCCCTTGCTTCAGGGGATAACATGTCTGATTAGTTATGTTGCACTAGTAAGCTCATTTAACTGCCTTATCTTGATAGATTACTGACTGCTCTCTTTATTATTGCATTATCTTCCCAAATATTAACATCCAGTTGAAGGGGTTAATAGATCCTAGATAGATTTGGATCATAACTAGAGATGAGCGAACCTACTCGGTCACGCCCCTTTTTCGCCCGAGCACCGCGATTTTTGAGTACTTCCGTACTCGGGCGAAAAGATTCGGGGGGCGCCGTGGGTGAGTGGGGGGTTGCAGCGGGGAGTGGGGGTGGAGAGGGAGAGAATTTATAAAGTAACCAGGCAGCAGCTGATGATTTTTTATAAACATAGAAAAAACTTTTATTCCTCCATAAAAGTCAGACTGCCAGTCTGACTTTTATGGAGGAATAAAAGTTTTTTCTATCTTTATAAAAAATCATCAGCTGCTGCCTGGTTACTTTATAAATTCAGCTGCATTTGGTTTTTGGATCCGGACCACACCAGGCTCTTGCATATTTCTCCTCATATCCACAACAGATGATTTCCTGGTGGAATCCAGAGTGTTAGTCTCTCAACTCTGGTGAGTGCTGTGGTTGCATTTAACTTTTCTTGGGGAGAGGGAGAGAGAGAGAGGGCTCCCCCCTGTTCCCCGCTGCTACCCCCTGCTTCGCCACGCCTCCCCCCAAATCTTTTCACCCGAGTACTGAAGTACTCGAAAATCGCGGTGCTCGATCGAGTAATTACTCGAAACGAGTAGGTTCGCTCATCTCTAATCATAACCCCATATATTTTCTCAATGTTAGCTGCTAGTAATAGATGATAGATATATTGCTTGATAATCAAAGTTTTCACAGCCACTTGATTTTGTAGTGGCAATGAATACCAGCAGTACAAAATAAAAGAAAAGAAGGAAGGGATAGAGAAGCAGTAAGCCCAACTGCCTTGATGGTAGGCAATTGGTATCCATCAAGGCAGCTGGGCTTACTGCTTCTTTATCCCTTCAGTCAATACTGCTGTCAAATTCTCGGCAAGCCCCAAAATAAACTGTACTCTCTTAAACCTAAACCAAACTATGTCTTTCACTATGCCTGCCAACTAGGTAGTAATTCTAGAAGTATAATTCTGTAAATCTACTCATATTTACAGTGAACTTTACATACTTCGCATTGTAAACTAGGACAGAAGGCTCACATTATTCGTTCTGGAAAGCATTATGGAAATAGAACACCAAAGGAAGCTGCAGAAGAAGTTATCAACTGACTACTTTTACTCTTGGAATGCGTAGAGAACATTGATCCATAGAGTGACCAAAGGTCGGATGTAACCGAACGGATAATCATCATCATTTCTATCCTGCTGCATTGTAAACCTGCATTCCTTGTAGCTGGTCCTTACAACCCCTTACGGCACTGTAATTGCTCAGGCCCCATTGCTGCTGTTACGTTTCCTACAACAAGATCAGTGCAGAAGTCTACCAAACCTTTGAAAATAATCTTAAGTTTGTTTATGATTCCTATGCGGCCGACTGAGGTCAGGATCACTGTCACTAGTAAAGTTGTTCCGGGCCTCTACCGTTCTGAAAGGGCCCGAGGTACTATACACTTGTCCAGTGTAATTAATCCGCTGTGTGCGAATGCCGGTGTATGGAACAGTGGCATCAACCAACAACTACAACCCCCCTCATTCTGAGGACTACGGGCCCTATTCTTTGCTGCGGTAAGTCCTTCCGGGACTAGGAGTTGGTGAGCGCCACCGTGACAGGTCCATGCACTACACCCTCCTAACTCCAACCATATGCTAGGATAGAAAGCCCCATCCTTTCCTCCAGTAACTCCCTTTGGGGCCCGTTACAAACGTTGGCAGTTACTCACGGGATATATTTATATATACCCGGGCGGTTGCACTAATCTCTGTAATTTCCTGCCTCACCCGGCAGCCTGTACACACTACTTTACAGAAAAGATCGTCAGCTGCGGCGTGGGACACTGCGGGAATGTGGGAGTGTTGAATATATGCTCTGTTGTCATTTTTACCCATTTGGGAGATTATTTAGAAGGAATTTAATTAACTTGGACAAACTCTTTTAAGGATATGATGATTTATTATTTCATTGCGGAAATTTTATGCTCCAATAGCCTACTTATGGCTCGGACTGTGAATGCTGTGGAATTTCTGCAGCAAACTTCGCAGTGGAAATTCCGCTATGTGTGAAGGCAGTTCACGTGAGGATTATTTGCTGCACATCTGCACCAAATCCTCATCAATATCTGCATCACATGGTGCACATTTTGTGAGAACTTTGATGCTGATCTGCAGCAGATTTCACCTTTTCAATTGAATGGGTGAAGTCTGTTGAGGATCTGCATTCCCTTAGCCCAATTCCTCACATTCTCTTTGTGTTTTTTTCATTTTCTTGCCCAGATATTTCTCCCAGTTAAATACCATTCTGTTAGTCACAGCCCACTGTTCCAGCTTGTCTAGATCTATTTGAATCCTCTCTTCTTCTATAGGGGGGAAAGCTAACACTTGGTGCAGATTTTGGCACAGATTTTCATGCAGCGTTTGACGCTGATTTTAGTGCAGATTTTCTGCTGCTGAAAATCAGCGCTAATTTCTCTATGTGTGAAGTACTCTGAGGCCTCCTGCACACTGGCGAGAGTGATTCAAGGCCTGCTATCACTCTTGCAATTCATGGGAAACCCCTGGATGCGAGGCGTTTTCATGTGAAAACAGCCTCGCATCCTTGTGGGGATTCCTTTCATTCCATTGCTTTCAATGGGGCAGCAGCAGCGTCAGCCCCATCAAAAGCAATGGAAGAAGATCGCGATCCTCTGCCACTGATGTGTCAGCTGTGGCAGGGAATTTCCTTCATCCCCCATGGGGAGTCCCCTCATCACTGAACACCCTGCTGCTTCACACCCAAGGAATTCCCTGCTACAGCTGTCACAGCTGCAGCAGGGGATAGCGATTCTCTCCCATTGCGTTCAATTGGGCCGGCACTGCTGCCACCGGTCCCGTTGAAAACAATGGACGATATCGCAAAAAGAAGGGGTATGCAGAGATTTGGGGTTTTTTTCACGCAGTATCGCTGGAGTAAAAACATCTCAAATGACAGGGAAACCATTGATCACACAAAAAGAGGCACAATTGCCTCCCCAGTGGAAAGAGGCCCTGAGGCTGCTCGCACACAGGCGTTAGTAAAAATGTAAAGCATTTTCAAACACATTCAACAGTGTTTCTAATGCACCCCATCATTGCACTGGATGATGTAGTGCATTAAAAATCACTGAAACGCACTAAAATAGCACATTGATTTTAATGGGTCCGAGTTCTGTCAGTTTCAAGCTTGGTCAGAAGTTAAAATTGCCCATGTAGATATTTACTTATGCAAGAAATGTAACTGTCAACTTTGGCTCTACTCTCACGGGAAGAAAGAGTTCAACCTTCTGCTTAAACCAATGTGGTTCGCAACTATTTCTTTAAAGGTGAGCCATCAATTTCCATTTTACAAGTAGCCATGCTTATGAAATTGATTTTGTAATACGATATATAAATAGAAATATACATTTGGCTGGTGTGATGCTGAATGCATTTACCACTAATACAGGTGCATAATCCAAAAATAAACTGTATTCTCACCTAAACCAAACTATGCCTTTCATTATGCCTGCCAAGTAAGTAGTAATTCTAGAAGTATAATTCTGTAAATCTTCTCATATTTACGGTGAACTTTACATACTTCGCATTGTAAACTAGAACAGAAGGCTCACATTACTCTTTCTGGAAAGTATTATGGATATATAACACCAAAGGAAGCTGCAGAAGAAGTTATCAACTTACTACTTTTACTCTTGGAATGCGTGGAGAACATTGATCCATAGAGTGACTGAAGGTCGGATGTGACTGAATGGATAATCATCGTCATTTCTATCCTACTGCATTGTACATATGCAGTCCTTGTAGCTGGTCCTTACTACCCCATGCCATACATTTACAGCACTGTGATTGCTCAAACCCCATTGCTGCTGTTGTATGGTCACCACTGGAGGTGAGGGATAGCAGTGATTGATAGCCGCTACCCAGCAGCAACAGTTAGATAGGAGAAAACTCCAATTCTGGTCATGTAAGCAAATCAGGAGCATTCGCTGCATCACTCAGAGAAATGGCTCCTGTATGCTCCATGATGGTTTTAAGAGATGGCTATCTGCCTAAGAAGGATTCCCTGGCCTTTTCTCAGACATTCCTTGTTAGGGCAACCTCAGTTAGCTACAAGTGCATTTTACATGCAAAAGTAGTAATGCTTTTGAATACACAGCTATTGCAATGTAGTGTAATAACAAATAAAATGCAAAAGTTCCTTTGAGGGATAAAAAATAATTAAATGAGATAACCAACATACACATAAAAAAGGAATACAATAGACATTAAGAATAACTATGCTATGAAGATAAACTCGTTAGAGATAAATACAGTGGTGCTTGAAAGTTTATGGACACTTTAGAACTTTTCATATAATGCTTACATTTGACCTAAAACTACATCAGATTTTCACACAAGGTCTAAAAGTAGATTAAGAGAACCAAATAAAAAATGGGTGAAAAACATTTATTTATTTATTGAGGAAAAAGATCCAATATCACATGTCTGATCTTCACAGCACGTTTGTGGAAGTGTATCAAGGCAAGGTTAAAAAAACACCTTTAAAGAGTTTGGACTCCACCAATCCAAAAATCAAACAGATTATGTACAAATGGAGGACATTCAAGACCAAGTGCAAGGCATATAACAGTATGCAAAGTCAGAAATGAACAATACCTAGGTATGACTGGGTGCGCGGCTGTTAGAAAGAAATGGAGATTTTTTTTGATGGGAGGCACTGAGCCAGGTAGCATAGATAAGTGTGCTATCTGCGGAGAGGGAGCATATAGTAATCTCCCTGTAAGTGGAGAATACTATATCCCAAAAAGGCGCAATGTTAGGACAATTCCACCAAATATTCAACATGGCTCCTATTTTCCTATTACACCTCTAGCAATACAGGGAGACCGTGGGGAAAATGTGATGCAACAGAACTGGACACCTATACCATCTAGTTATTATTTTATAGTTCCTTTCTTGTGTTCTACAGGCCATGGGCAGCTTGTGGACCAGTAAAATGGCCCTCTCCCAATCCCCGGGAGCTATTGCACATCCAAGATCCTTTTCCCACATTTTCATCAACGCAGGGTCCCAATCAAGGGTTTTCTCCATAATCTCTTGGTAAATCTTAGACATCTAGGCGGGGGCAATTCCTGGGTAAACAAGGTTTCAAAAAGAGTAAGTGGAGTTGTGAACTTTGAGTAATTGGATTTAAGGAAGTTTCCCTGGCAGGAAGAAAATCTGGGTTGCAAAATAAAGGGATTAATGAGCCCTTCTTCTTGGACAACGCAAAGCTTAGCACTGCATTGTTCCATAACTTCAAGGAATCTACCGGAAGAGGCGAATGCTCAATAGTATTGGGTCTCAATGTTTGCGCCAGCCAGGGTAAACCCGCTACTTTTATTTCCAACAAATCCTCTTCCAATCTCACCCATTGCTTGGAACCCCTGTGAAAATGCCAGCCAAACAAGTGCATTACTATGGAAGCCAGGTGATAAATCCTAAGAACAGGTAGCCTCGTTCTTCCCTTACCCCTTGTGTCTTGTATGGTTCTGCAGCATCCGAGTGAGACGCACTAAAGTGGAGGAGACCACAAGGATTGCAAGTTGGATGTCATGGGTGGCGCTGCAATCTCTCCCGACAATGGCGGCAAAGGTGCCCTACTCAGTCGCTGCGCAGTGGCACAAAAGATATATATATCTACTCTTACGATGAACAGTGCTTTGTCACATGACGCCAGCACTTCATCTGGGACTTCAAGGGTCAATGATGGAAATAATTTCACATGAGTCCTGGTAGCTTTTGATTTAGTAAACTGGAAGTGTACAGATTTACTTAAGCTTCAGTTTTAGAAATCCAATACAATACAGCAATGACACTCTTGAAGAAGCTTGGCAGAGCAACTGATTATGCAGTATAACAACACTTTGTAGTACAGCTGAATTTGGATGAAACACAGATTTCTCTTCAATGCTCTCTCTATTTGTATTTAGAGGTTACACAGTAGAAATTTCCACAGTCCTAGTTATCTGTTGAGCTTACTGAAAGTTGGCTATGCAGTTATTGGAGTTAAAGTTTAAGATGAGCCTCGTTACTACCCCTGGCTTTGATTTCACCGGATTGTATGTAACTCACTGTTTTAGTGGAACGGGTCCCAGTTTCTCTATTCCTCATTGTTAGTAGACTAGGGAGCTGATGAATCTTTGCTTCCCTGTTGAATAGCATGTTGTAGCTGCTCACTCTGCTAAACTCCTCCCGCACGACATCTGACGATGACTCTCTCCGCAGACTCCCTGACTACTCCTTCACTTCCTGTCTTGTTCCTGCACTAAACAAAGTTCGAGAAACATGTTGAGCTCTCTTTTTTCCATCTGTTTGTAAACTTATATTAGCTCAAATCTATATTGTTTACTTTCACAGGCCTCTATTGTGGCCTATGTGATGATATCATGCATTAATACTATTGATGCACCCTGCCTACCCTTTAGGCCTTGTTAACTCTTGATGGATCCTCTGCTTTTTTTCAACACCTAGTTTGGAACCCAGTACATTTGTCTTAGGATCTGGCCTTCCTCTTGGAGCAGTTAAAGTTATTAGAGCATGTTTATCTTTTTTTCTCCGAGATATTTTTTCCACAATATCTATTACAAACGCCGTTAGGTTCACACAATGTGTGTCCTTGCTACTTTAGGAGCACAACTTTTGTCAGAAATATTTTCACCCAATAAACATCATTGATGGTCATTTTTGGCTGACCTATGCCATTGCACCTCAGTCTTGTTTGGTTGTGACTAAAGGCTCAGGGGTTGTCTCAATACCAATATCTCTGTCCGTCTGGTGGTATATTTCTATACTTTTGTATTTTTTTGATATTTATTAGCCCTTATTTGATATTTTAGACAGTTATAATAAAAGTTATATTTTAGGGGTGTGTCCAGTGACATTTCTCCATTTGAATGGGAAACACTGTGACAAACTGGCCACTTCTCCTGCGGGTGCAGACACGTTTAGAGCTTTCGATTTTAAAATTGCTCAACCTGCCAAACCTGCAAATCTCAGTGAGGCTGTGTAATATATAATAACATTTCATCCACGTACAGAGACATTTTTAACAATCTAAAGAACAAATCTAAAGACGTATTTAATATACACACACAATCACATGGGAGGGCGCGAACATGGTGAACTTAATTTGCACTAGATAAAGAGGGTGAGAGGGCACAGATATGTTGGAATAAATAGCATTTAGATAAATACCAAAGAGTGATGACAATAACAATAAATAATTAGTCCAGTGACAAGGAATGTGAAAGCAACGTGAAATCTTTCCTTCAGACCTGCAAACAAGGAAAATGGAACAATACGTCTGCAGCACCACCTATTGGATGGCAGCATTCCTTCAAATCAATGTATGAGTTTTTACTAAGTCTGTAAAACAATGATTGGGAATAGCACCCCTTCTGGATGCTGTCCTTGGGGAAAGACGATGCTATCCCCCGACCCCGTCTTCACGCACCTCCTGACCACCTTCAGACATTATTCTCCACCGATGCAAGAACTCTGCTCCAAGGTGCATTCCATTTTTGAGAGTATCAAAAATGGCCATAAATTTATACTCCAAATTCTTCTGTGAAGTTGCCCCTTAGTATGATAACTCTCATCTGCTCTTTGCTGTGACCCTCACCACAAAAATGTTTTGCCACAGATAATTCAGTCTTTCCCTCTCTAATTGTGTGGCGATGAGATCTCATCCTGGCTCTCTGTTTTTGTCCTGTTCCCTAATATAAAGCCCCCCAACAGGACATTCACTGCATAGGATCAGGTACACAACATTAGACATGGAACATATTAATGTCCCCGGGATCTCATAGTCCTGCTGTGTGGGGGGAATTTCTATCCTGTCCGTTGTCAGTATATGTGACTAGATCTTGCAGCTCCTTACATTACAAGGATAAGGTCCTTTTTGTGTGTCAGAGAACAATGCCCTCCTGATTATAAAGTTCCTCAAATTTGGAGGTTGCCTGTAGCATAGGAAGGGAGAATCCGAGGATATGGTTTTCAGACTGTCATCCTTGTATAGGGTATGGCAAAGTTTCTTTGCAGTCTTCCTTAGAACCTTTATCTGTGAATTGTAGGTCACTACTAGAGGCACACATCTGTTTTTTTTCTTTCTCCTTGTATTAGAGTAGTTGGTTTTGGGTATCCTGGTGGCTCTGGTGATTTGGTCATTAATTGAGGTGGGATGGTAGCCATGATTTAAAAATGTATTTTTGAGATTGTGTAAATGTTTCTCTCTGTCTGTTGGGTTGGAGCAGATCCGGTTGTATCTGATGGACTGGCTGTAGACGATGGACTTTTTAATGTGCTTAGGTTGGGAACTATCCCATCTGAGGTATGTGGGCTGATCAATCGGTTTTCGGTATAGGGATGTCTGTATTGAGTTGTTTGAAATTTTTATGGTGGTGTCCAAAAAGTTGATTTCTGTATACGAGTAGCTTAATATCAGGTTTATGGTGGAGTGGAATGCATTGAATCTCTCATGGAATTTTATTATTTCTTGTACAGTGTTGGTCTAGATGATTATGATTTCAGCAATGTAGCGGAAGTAGGCCAATGGTTTGCTGGAGCAGGGGGCCAGAAAGTCACTCTCCAGTTTTAAGAGTGCTGCTATGATCCTTATGAATACATCAAACTACTTGAAAGAAGCAGATAGACAGCTAATGGATACCAGATACTATACTAAACTGAATTAAGACCCGACCCAAAAATATGTGAGGGAATTGAGAAGGGTCATCAGAAGCCTATCTGTGAACTCCACAAAACGTTTGGAAATATAGCTGAGCTAAATTGAATTTTATTGATAGATAGATGGATGGCTGAACTTATTTTTAATTCAGATTAGATATTAAATAATAACTATTTTCGGCCAGTATCCATGTAGCATAGCTAGTACCATCTATGCCATGCTGGAGTAATATAGCAAGCAGAGATTCTGACCTTTATTATGGGTGGCTCAGAATAGCCTAGCCAGTATTATCTGTCCAATTTAGCTGTGCCTCATGGTTAATATTATCTATGCAGCATAGTTAGGTTGGGATATTACAGCAAGCAGAGATACTGACCTTTATTATATCTAGCTCAGTATAGCCTAGCCAGTACTATCCAGTCAATTTAGTTCAATCAGTATTCAGACATACGTTTGCCTTGCTGTCCTCAAAAGTGCTTTTCTTGAGTAACGGCGAGACAATAGTGATATAGACCAGTAATTATTAGGAAATTATACAGTACATGCACATCAGACACACATCACTGCTACATGTATATCACATACAGCTCTGCTACATATATTCTTCAACAGGGATGAAAAGTAGCACAGCAGAGACCTCCACACACTGATCAACCCTTGGTCATGTGACCCCAGACTGCTTCCATTGCTGCCATACAGGTGACTGATCACATGATGGTGATATCATGACAGGTCCTGTAAGCAAATGGCTATTGTAGGTGTTCGTTAGTATTCCATTCCCTACAAACCTTACTGGCTCCAGTTGCTATAGAATAATAACAAACACCTAGCCGGACAGCAGCAGTGTGCTTACAGGACCTGTGATGACATCACTATCATTTTAACCGGGACAGAGCATGTAACTCACTCACTCGGGATGAAGGATGTTTGATGACGTCTCCATCATGTGATCAAGGCAGAGCATGTAACTCACTCACTCTTGCTCCGCCCCTGATCATCCGGGTGAGTTACATGCTCCACCCCTACTCATATGATGGTGACATCATCACAGGTCCATCATCACAGGTCCTGGAGGTCATCCAGAGTGAATTATGCATCCCCTACAAACCCCCATGGCCTCAGTTGCTATGAATTACTTTCTAAACAAAAAACTGTTTTTCAGTAGGAGCTCCCCATGCTTCCCCATCAACCCAGAGACTCCTAGATACCCAAGCAGCCTTTTCACTTGCCCCCATCTTATAACCCCTGTGTAGAAGCCTAGACTTCCAGTCACAGCTACTTCCTATTCCTCACCAGGTCATTATAACAATTGAAATAAGGACCCTTCATCCAACAGTCTTAAGGCCTATTTACACAGGCAGATAAGTGATCATTTTGCATAAAGTACTAATAGGCACTAATTGCTATTAGTACTTTTTCAGCTTCATTTGCATGCAAATGAGCTTCTGGGAGCTGTTGCAGAACTCACCAGGAGATCTGAGCGCTGTCATTAGCTCCATTGTTCAGCCAGGGGCTGCTAGGAGAAAACAATGTAATCTCAGGCTCACTGTGGAGAATTCAGCACCATGGACAGCAGAGACAGAGTGCCTGCGGTCCTGCTTACCAGCTATTTTGCCAGGGGGGCTGACAACTGAGACAAAGCAATCAGCTATAATCCGCTCTCCCTCAGCAGAACACAGCATGCAGTCCTGCTTATCAGCTGTTCTGCTGAACCATGGTTTTCAAGCAGAATTGAAAACCGTAGTTCGGCAAAAAACTGAAAGATGAGCCTATTTAGACACAACGATTATCGATCAAAAGATGGCTTTTGAGCATATTTTGAAAAAAATCATTGTGTTGAAATGGGCTTTTAAGCATGCAGAGAGGTTGCACAGCACATGCATACAAAGTAATAAGCAGAATCTGGTCCCATTCTTCTCCCACCCCCCACCACACACCTCAGGATGGATAATGGACATAATATCGTTGGAAGAAGTAAAATCTGTGTGGGGCAGAACTTCGAGACCAGACCGAAAAGACAGTGACCAGCACATAAATTATAGTAAGTGTTTATGTGAAATGTGCTTGATTATGTGGGGCAGCAGAAATGGGAAGAGATTCTATAGGTCCTGGAATACTTCTATAATAGGGTGTTTAGTCTCCAGGAGAAACTGCTGCCCCCAAAAGAAGAACCAGAAGTGCAGTATGCTATTTTCCTAATTCACTGCTAGCTACGCTAATTTCAGCCACAGCGTCTTGGTCTTACAACTCATGACACAAGGAGAACCATTTAAGAGTATAGAGATATCACAAGCAGCAAACCACAGTCCCAGTATGGGTAGGACCCTGTTTTAAGATGCAGCAGCCACCCGGGTTTGGACCAAGTCCCAAAGTACAGCCAAAAAAGAAAGAAGGTGGCAGCATCAGGAGGTGCATAAATTCCTCAAGATTTTATTCTCCCATAACAAGAAATCACGATGTTTCAGGTCTTTGTCAAGGAGAACCATTTGAGATCAATGATGTAGATGAATAAACTCATACAGAAGGCCCAATGAACTTGATATAACAGATTACTCATAATCACATAACCCCTTTGTTGTGTTTGTGCTACAGTTCATTGATATTTACAATTTCTTACAACTGCTTACTTTTATATTTGGTTCTACCTGTTGGCAGGTAAGTGCTTGGATAACATTTGCTTTACATGAAGGTACAAATAACCATTAAGGTAACATCCTTTGATCTTCCTGGCATGGCACGACATAAGTATAATGAGCATCAGATTTCATCCATCTCATCTTTCACAGTGACTTCACACTTTCTTCCTCTTTGTGATGTATGTTAGGTTAGTATTGGATGTACTTCTGGACTAAAAATTCTATAAATTGCCCAAATCTCCAGTGATTCTACACAGTTCGTCTCTGAGTGTTCATACCAAAGAAACACTTTGCACGAAGGACAAAAATGAAGACCATGTGTCCTCTCCTGGTGATTGCAGCTGTATGTTGCTTCGGTAAGTGCCACTGATTTTTTTGTGATACTGTTGTGCTAGTGTGTTCAGTCTTACAATGCTTTTTATTACAAATTTTGTCAATTGCTTCTCGCTGTTTCCAGATAACAGACCACAAAACTTCCAAGCAATAGACTATAATGCAAAATATTACTCTGCTAGAATGGTACCGCATTGAAGAGCAAGTGACCTAAGTTTAAAGCAAATCTTCAGCTTTTAATTACAGGTCATTTTTAGGTCCAACATTCTGTGCCATAATTAGGCATTTTCACAGCCATACCTTCATCTCTCTAATACAGAGTCCCAAATGCCTAGCAGAATAATATTAGTAAACTCCTAAACTTCCTCTAATGGTGCCTGTAGGCATCCAAAATGATAGGATTTAATTCTGTATTAGGGTCTCTTTATTAAACAAAAATGAGAATTTGGAGTCTATTGAGATCAAAAAATGCTGTTTAAAAGTGATCATTCACTGTAATAGTGAAATATTAAAGGAGCTTTCCAGGAGTTAAAATTGGTCACTGCAATTTTCTAAGTACTGTTATAGTAATAATATATGTGCTTCTTACATCAGCCTGATAAATATGAGATAGAGAGATATGAGATAGATAGATAGATAGATAAATAGATAGATAGATATGAGATAGAGAGCTAGCATGCAATGGATCTGAGTCTGACTCCATATTGGTCATTCTTCAGTAAACTTCTGTTTTTTTGTTAACATCAAGATACAGATATAGTGGAAATAATGCATGTACACCCCCAAAATCATAACAACTAATGATTTGCTTACTATGTAAAGACTCTAATGATTAACATATCTTAACACCTCAAGTTATATGCTGCTACCAAGCACGTAATTCCTAAAACTCAAGTAGCACAGACGTTCATTAATATCCCTGCCTAGACCAAGGTATGCGAGAGAGGAGATAAGAAGCAGCTCCCCCCATGAGAATGAGCATCCCAGAGCCTTCTCCTGAGAAAGCTGCATAAGGGTGTATTATAACATGCTGCTTGCACATACCAGGGTATAATTTTGAGCACGTTAACCATTTAACTGCTAATTATTTCCTATGAAGGTATATATATATATATATATATATCCATATATCTACCTTCATAGGAAATAGTTAGCAGTTAAACGGTTACATGCATCATTTCCACTATATCTGTATCATGATGTTAACAATAAAGCAGAAGTGTACTGGAGAGTGACCAACATGGAGTCAGACTCAGATACACTGTATGCATGCTACTACTCATTATAACCAATTTGGAGCAGGGCAGTAAAGTACATGAAATGGGATATTATACCCATAACATCTGGCGCCTGACTTGGAAAAATTGACGACTGATCCTTGGAAATACGAATCCAACCAATGGACATGCGGTTTGGCAGACGCAAGCAATGCTGCAGCAAACAAGGGTTCATTTTTGCTAAATGGTCACTTGTCTATTTAAGAACCCTGTGACTTCACTGTTCTGTGTTGCTATGTTCTTTTAAAAATTGTTGGTTAGACATAAGATAGCTCTCATCATCGTTTGTAGTGTTTATTCTGTTACCAAATCTTGACGAAGATTTGATGGTTATTTGAGGTAAGTAATGGTTTCTTGAAATACGAAACGTTTATTCTCAAGGTTATTTTAATTACCTCAGGCAATAAAACTGCTAAGCAGTTGACAGTGAAAGATGGACCATTTGGGTTTCTTTCTAGCCATAAATAATGGGTAATGCTGACTTTAAAATTGATGATGATGTAGATAGGATGTTCACAGCAAAAGAAATAGTGCAAGCTTTTGCAGGTAAAAAGCAGGAGGTTGGGTGGTTACTATAGATGAGCGAGTATACTCGCTAAAGGCAATTGCTCGAGCGAGCATTGCCTTTAGCGAGTATCTCCCCCGCTGGAGACTGAAGGTTCGGGTGCCGGCAGCGGGCAAGGAGCTGTGGTGGAGAGCGGGGCGGAACGGAAGGGAGATCTCTCTCTCTCCCTCTCTCCCCCCCGCTCCCTCCTGCTGACAGCTGCTGCTCACCGCTCCCCCGCGCCGACACCCGAACCTTCTGTCTCGAGCGGGGGAGATACTCACTAAAGGCAATGCTCGCTCGAGCAATTGCCTTTAGCGAGTATACTCGCTCATCTCTGGTGGTTACTAAAAGACACTTCCACAAAGCTTTAGAACCCAGACTTGACGGTCCATAGCAAGTAATCCTAACCACTGCTACAGATGTTCAGCGGGAAGGACAAATTCAATTGGATACACGCGTTTCGCTGCAAGAGAGTCTCCCCACCATGATGAACATATGCTTTTTCCTGGGTTCTTCAATCCCTGTTATCTTTTTCCCAGCAATGCTTCCTTAACTAAGTCTCTGAAGGGTCTAACTAGACTCTTTAAAGAACTAACAGCAAATTTTGCCCTCTCCAACCCCTTTTGGTGACTGCTGGACTGATGCTTTCAGCAGATAGAGCCACCAGATTTAATCTTTTGCTTGAACTTTAGTTAAATGGTTAGCATGCTCAATATTATACCCTGGTATGTGCAAGCAGCATGTCATAATACACCCTTACGCAGCTTTCTTACAAGAAGGCTCTGGGATGCTCATTCTCATGGGGGAAGCTGCTTCTTATCTCCTCTCTCGCATACCTTGGTACAGGCAGGGATATTAATAAAGTCTGTGCTACTTGAGTTTTAGGAATTACGTGTTTGGTAGCGGCATATAACTTGGGGTGTTAAGGTATGTTAATCATTAGAGTCTTTACATAGTAAGAAATCATAGGTTGTTATGATATTTGGGGTGTACATGTGTCATTTCAACTATATCTGTATCTTCATGTTAACAAAAAAGCAGACGTTTACTGAAGAATGACCAATATGGAGTCAGACTCAGATCCATTGCATGCTAGCTCTCTATCTATCTATCTATCTATCTATCTATCTATCTATCTATCTATCTATCTATCTATCTATCTATCTATCTATCTATCTATCTATCTATCTATCTATCTATCTCTAGCTGGTATAAGTTATACATCTCCCTGGATTTACTGTACATAATTTTACACGTTACACACACAATTAAAAACGCATTACAAACACATGCAGTTATTATTAGTGTTTGCAGCTTCTTAATAGCGTACGTGGTCTTTAAATAATGCATGCAGTTTTTTTATGTGTTTTTCTTAATTGTGATTATAAAGTACAACAAAAACATGAACAAACCCTGAGGCCAATCTTACACTTTCATCCAGAAAACGCAGCCTGAAAATGTGGCATTTTTACCAGATTTCCAAGCTGCATTTTTGAACGCATGGTACAGTGTTTGACATCACTGCAATGCACCCCTATCATTGTAATGTGTGAGGAGGTGCATTAAAAAATGCAAAAATAGAACAGACAGCTCTCGAAAAATCACAGCACTATTAATACCGCATTCAAGCACAGGTTTCAGTAACCCTATTAAAATCAATAGGAGTGTAGTACTGCGGTTAGTACAGTGCTCGGGGCACCATGCTAATAGCAGGAAAGTGCAGGAAATGTGTCATGTTTGGAAAGATTACCCAAAGGGGCTAGATCATATATGGAAATTTGTTTTGCAGCTGTATGCAGCATGATTTAGGTATAGGTACGGGGAAGAGGATGGGAGTGAAGGCCCAGGGTGAGGGGCCCCCAAACTAAACCTTTGCACCCGAGCCCCTGAGTCTTTTGGTACGTTTCTGGTATAGGACTGTAAATTCAAGCAATTGAATCCTAGCATGAAAGTAAAGTACTGTTTTCCTGTTACAGCTTGTTGTATGGTGCTGAGGAGCAAATTACAGCATTTTAAAGGGAATTCCAACCAAAGTTCAAGGGTGACCATATATTAGTAAATCATACATGAGAATTTAATAAGAACCTGGTTATATCCCTAAGTGAAAAGTTACCAAACTTTGGCTACAGCTCTGACTCGTGATTCACTAATTTATGGGTAGAAGTTATGTTTAAATATGAGGCCAAAAATGTACAGTTATAACCGTATGGGCAGCTTTTTAAAGTCTATGGCCACCTTAATACAAGTTTTAAGGAAAATACTGAACACTGCATCATCCCCCAGTGATCAGAGTGACAGGGAAGATGCATACAGAATCTGATCTGTATGTAGTGTTTAGTGTTACTGTCCTGCCTTATGTAGCGCTCTCATAGTACAACTGAAGAAGACTACTCAGCAGACTGAGGAGAGGGGTGCTGAAAACAGGAACTGTCAGCCAATTATGACTGCACTAATGGCCAAAGTGAAGGCTGGGATATTTTGCATATATAGAAAGCCATATAAAACTGAATAGTAACACTACCAAAAACGTTAAGTAAATATTTTGAGAATAAAAGGCTAATTAAAGGGCTTGTACCACAAAAAATATTTATAGTTAAATCCAGCCCATAATTATGAACACATTTTGTATATAACCTATTAGGTTTCACGTGGGACGGAATGTTTTGCAGGATGTTACGGAATTTTCCTCTGTCAAAATACGCAGGTCTAATTGCCATAGAATTCTGCCATGTTTTGCATAAAAATCTGCACATTAAGCACGTATTTTTTGTATGCCAGAATATTCCATCCTGTGTGAAAATGCCCTTAAAAATGTTTCTGTCCCCAGGTATTCAAAGAGTAATGTTAGAGTAGTGCCAACTGCTGTTTATATTCTGTATCCACCTTAGTAACTGTTCACCTGTTCAGTCTTGCTTCCATCTCTGCTGCAGTGTTTATGTGGAGGGAATGGTGAAGGTTTGTTCCTGAAGTTGCTGCATCTACTGGATGGTGAGCAGATAATAGTGAGACAGCGTTGCAGCAGAGAAGCAAGACTGAGTGACTTGGAACATTTACTGAGGTTGACAAATACAGAAAGACTCTTCAACAGAAATAGCAGTTAGAGCCGTTGTACATGGGAAACGCCTGACAGTAGTCCCAGCGATAATCGCTCCTTTACTTTCACAAGAGCGCTCATTGCTCAGTGAATGGAGGCTAAACATGTCAGAGATCATTTCAGCCACCTGCCTACATTCACAGTAAACAGGTATCCATTCATAGATGAACGACTGCCTGTTTACATAGTTTTATCATCATGCAGTTTTTATGCCTGCAGAAGCTAAATTACAAACTATACGTCAACAAATTATCATTCGTTCTTCAGTTGCTACAAGGCTAAATGATTATCCTCCTGCGTAAAAAGGTCTTTAGGTTTGATTCACATGAGTGTTTTCACACCCGGCCAATATACGCTGCCACTCTGATGCATTAGTTTACAATGCATCAGTTCAGATGAGCATATTGCTGGGGTGTAAAAGTGCCTGGCTGTCAAAGATAGTGCATTTTGGCCAGGCTCTTTTACTTCGGCAGCTGCATAGACTCCTATGGGAGCCTATGACAGCTGCTACCCCGTCCAGCCTCCTCCCATTGCCGAGAGACAGGGAGGGGGAAGGAAGGGTTAGACAGCTTAGCTCTGTTTAGCTCTAGCTAAACTGTCTCTCGCCACCCAACGGCATGGCGGGCTCGGCGTATATGGGCCGGGCTGGGAGCTGTCTGAATTGGCACACAAACGTTAAATTTGTGCGCCGGTTCATGGGTTTTTACATCACCAGTGGGCGAACATAAAAATGATGACGCCTGTGTGAATAAGCCCTTATACTAACAATAGTTCTACAATATCTGGGAATAGATAACTTTTTTAGGAGTGTAAATACAAAATATAAGTATAATGGGCTGGATTTCCGCATGAACAATATTTTTTGTGGAATATCTCCTTCAAAAAAACTATTTTGTGATTATACATTTGCTTTAAACTGAACAATTGTATTCTCCATATGGAAATATTTTTATTCTTCAAATGCTCTATATTTTTTGTGGTTAGTGGGCTATATATTGGGTATTGCAATTAACATTCTAATGAAGACTGTGCAATAACAGGCTAAAATGACATAAGAATGTGAATCTACATTAGAAAAATACCAAAAGGTTACTAACAGTATTTTATGTATTGTAGCCCCCGCCATGTCAAGTGTTATTAGGGATGGCAATGATGAACAAGGTTCTGTTCAAGGACAAAGCTGCCTGGAGAAATCTGTGGTACGTATATGACTGTATATCAGCAAAGTCCTGCAATAAGTAGAAAGCAACTTGAGACGATCATTTTCTGAGCTGTAGTAGATAAAATAAAGTTTGCAATGTAGTTACTTACTTCATAGTATGTCTACTTTTGCCCTAATAGTGCATCTAGTTAGGGGTTGTTTAAAGTAGATCATAGACTTCAGATAATGGCTGACCAAGTACCTTTTAAGCCACCAACCATCCCACTGTAGACATGTACATTGGGCTCTGCTTGTGTATTTCAGTAGGGACTGGGCATATTATGATGTTTGTCTGTTGTGGAAACAAAGGCTTTGTCATATAAAAATCCAACCAGTCTGATCAGGGACTATCAGTAACGTCTAGCCATCAGCAACAATCTTACATCTGTGGCCCCCTTTACTCAACTTTCATATAAATGGACTCTGTGTGGAAACTGTAACAATGCTGTAAATTAATGTTTCCTATTTTCTGTTACCCTGCAGACATCGTTGGTCTTTACTTTATAAAACATGTAATTGATTGATTTTTTTAGGACAAAAAGAAAAACGCTGCTACTCAGATCTTAGACTTAATCTGCGCACATATGAAATTTAAGGTAAAAAGTGAAACCAGCATGGCCTTTACTGTGTATTCAGGCTGTCTTTCATGGAAACGTATTTACATACTTAATGGATGTGATATATTTACTTATTAGGATACACCTGATAAGGAAGGACTTATCAAAGCAATAAAGGACCTGCAGGTGAGCAACCTATAATGTTATTCTTATCCTCATTTTCATCATCTAATTTCACATTATAAACCTTGTTTCCTGCTCACATTGCTCAGTGTTGTAATCAAGAACCTCATATTTCAGTAAATGCGTCACTTCTGTACCAAAAGAATATCTTTTTCTGCTGCTCGCTTGGAAATACTCAGAGATGACTGTTTCTGGAAATCTAACAAATCTATCGCTGTAGTATGGCACAAGGTTAGATCTTTCTGGCTAGGATGTTAAATACTTTTGTATAAAAAGAGTAAAGTATTATGGAGGTCAGACCTTTATTGGCTAACCAGAAGAATTCTATACAATATACAAGCTTTTGAGGCTACTTAGTGTCCCTTCATCAGGCTGCTGAGTAATGGGCATTATACAGCCTTAAAAGCTTACATAATTGTCTGTTAGTCAATAAAGGTCTTACCCCCAGAATACTTTACTCTTTTTTATACAACAGTATTTAACATCATAAATCATTCTGTGAAAAGCTCATTTAAATCACTGGAAGTGTTCTCGGTGCAGATGTCTCCAGACAGTCCCTGCCATAGATACCCTCCAGAATGCCTGCTTGAGTTACCTTAATGCAATGCCTGCCACTGACGCTGCCATACAGTGCCATCCTCATATGCCCCCTATAGTTCCTGATGAAAATGCCTCTAATTTATCCATAAGTGGCTGGATCAATGTATAATGTGGGCTCAATGTATAATATGCCCTTCTTCACACCCTTGCTACAACATCTCCCGTGGTGTATGGACTCCCAACAGGGATGTGTCCACCATAGCCGTGCAATTAGCCATAATGGAAATGTGTTTATTCCAGTTACGCCTCAACATGGGCACCGGATATTATCCTTCCTGAGGTGTTTGGTGGGGCGACAGACTCATCCCGGCTAACTATGTGGCTATTTATTGTGTGTGAGGCTTATCCACTTCTGCCAAATACTGTGTCACATACATTGCTCTTTCCTTCTGCATTAAATCTCCTCCCTTTCCCGCTTCTAGGGACCAACTATGGCTCTTAAGTTTCCCATGTGGGGTTGCTCCTATCAGGGTGTTCACCCTACTTCTAGGCAGGGTCTGCTACACCAAAGTTAGTTAGGGATTCCATCACCACTTTTATGTTACTATAATTTGCCCTATTTTTTTCCCCTCTTACTTTGGTTATATATGTCTATATTGGTTCTTTAAGGGCAGAAATTATGTCTTGGTCTGATTTGTTGGTGACGTCCATGAACGGAGCTGTACTTGTGCTCTGTATTATCATAAGAAGCACAACATTATAAGATGAGTCTTTATAATATATTTTTGTACAAATAACTACCTGCATATAGCGCCTTTTGTTTCCTATATTTTACTTTGCGCCGTCCCATAATATATTATGCAGCATAACTGGAATTGTTTACAGTAAAAGGATAGAAAAGCTGACGGTTTACCGGTCATGACTGCTTCCCTTGTATGCTTTATCTCCAAAATTTGAGCCTGTATCCACCTGGAGCTGGCATAGGAAATAACTCAACTACCAAACTGGTGATAACAGATAAGGGCCACAGTAATCAATTATGGTATCATAATGACACTTTTCAAAAAAAGGATGATAGTTGGAGAAAAATGTGATAGATGTATTCAAATGGCGCAGATTAAATAATACATTTAGTGTAACATAATATATAAAAACTGTATGTATCATATAATTTACAACAAAACATTAGAACAAATGTTCATATCAAAATACAGTCAAGGTCAGCAGTACTCACCCAAAACCCATGGGGAGGAGGGGAATGATGCACGCCTACAGGGATCAGACCCACAATCCACTCAAACATCCAAATAGTGCAAGGAAGGCAGCATCCGTAGTACAACAAAATATCCAGATGGATCTCCTTTATTCCTCAAAATCTATAGCAGTGACGTTTAGACTCCATTCAGGAGTCTTTATCAACAAATGTTGATGTTCCTTTTTGATTTCCACTCCCATAATTGTAACTACCTGGACCATCATCTGTGCTAATGTTTGCATTCTCATCTAGGATGCTTCTGGCTGCTCCACTAAAGACCTTTTTGGAACAAGTGCAAGCCCAGTAAGATATTTTTCTATATATTTCATATCATCTTGTTAAGCGCTGCAGTGTCTTCTACATGTCAGTAATTATCATGTTTTGTATGTTTTTGGCCTCATGAACACATGCATGTGTATTTCAGGGCTCTTTCCCACAAGCGTATATCAGCCGGCCATTCCAATGCATCAGATCACATGGCCGTATTCCTGAGACGTAAAAGCGCACGGCCAGGTCAATATAGCACCAGGCGTTTTTATGTCGGGCCCAAAAGATAGTACTGGAACTATCTTTTGAGCCGGAATATGTCAGCCATTGCATAGGCTCCTATGGGAGCCCATGGCAGTGGCCACAGGTGGAAGGGAGTTCAGCAGTTTGGCTGCTAAACTCCCTCCCTCTGCTCTCCTCCCCCTGTGTAGGCTCACCGCTCTTCTCCTTCCCGCTCGTTGTTTGCAATGGGAGGGAGTGGGATGTGGGCAGAGCTAAGCACCATTCTGTCCCGCCTCTTCTTATTGCTGGCTGTGGACAAGGGGTGAGACATTGGCGAAACTAAGCTCCCGCCCTCTCCCCACATTGTTCATAGCCATCAATGGGAGGAGGCGGGACAGGCAGGCACTTAGCTCAGCCTCTGTCCCACCCTCCCATTGCAAAGAACGAGCGGGAGGAGAAGAGAGGTGAGCCTGTGATGGAGAGGGAGGGAAAAGGGGTGATGGCATGGTATTCTCTGTGTATATGCGCCGGGACCCATGCCGTCTGAACGGGCGTACAAACTTTTGATTTGTGCGCCCATTCACCAATTTTATCTCTCCCAACATAGCGTATATAGGCCGGCCGAGAAAACGGATGGCTGATATATGCTCGTGGGAAAGGAGCCTCAGCCTGTAATATAGTAATGTATTGCAAGCTGGATCCCTTCTACAGTTCAAGGGTTTTCAGTGAATTCTGCACTTCAGGGTGAATTCAGTCTGATATGCAGCATTATTGGTGCCAAATGTACTAAAACCATGATGTGCAGAAAGCCTAATAACACCTAAAGTCTCACTCTGTCTTCTATTTCAATATCTGCTGTCCCCCAGGAACAGGTGGCGATGGATGAAAATGGTGTCCTTTCAAACCAGATGCCCACTATGAAGAATATGTTGGTAAGCAAATGCACATATACACACTGTAGTATTTAAAGGGAATGTGTCAGCAGAAAATTACCTAGAAATCACATTTATGTTAAACATATTTAAGGTGATTTTTTTAAAATTTTCAGTCACAATTTATTTTTTTTAAATCCTAAAATCCTGCATTTTTCACTCTCAACACAAAGCCTAACAATAGGCTGACACTTCCTGTTCTGTAGAGGAAGCTTTCCAGCAGTCATCTCACTAACATCACAGGCAGGATTACACTGACAGGTAAACCCTATATGTAGATAACACAGGATCCACCGTTTTACAATAGGTGATTAGCTGAGACTATCTACTCCCCTCCCTGCAAAATGACCTCTGCACAGGTCACAGAACATGTCTTGAACAGTCTCCCATACAAGTCCATGTGTCCCCTCCTGTCAATTGTGTGAATGGCCCATGAAAATGATGCTGCTTCATTGTGTTATACGAGCCAGAGTTTCATAGTCGCAAATGCCCCTGCAAATACGTTCGTCTGTTTAGGCCCTTAGGCATATCTTCTAAGTGCTCTTAATGCTCTTAAATGCAGCTCAGGAAAGATGGTCATAGTCATGTGCAGGCAACAGCTAAAAACTTCTACAACCAGAAAATAGAAAAAAAAAAGAAAAATGGAAAATCTGGTTTTAATTTGTGGTCATATAATCACTTTAAAATTTAGAAAATGGACTGGGATAAGGATTAATATGGGGACAGGGATGCTCAAAAAATATTAAAAAGCATTGTAAATGTTTTAACTTTGTCAGTACATTAATTATGCGTCCCTTGTATACATGATAACACAGAGGCTTGTTACAGACAGCTCTGATAGACATACAGTAACTGTGATGAGTCCTGTACTGTGCGTCCATCACATGACCAGGACAAAATTTTACATTTTTAAAAAATATAAAAGTTTTCTATTGAATCCTTATTAAAATTGCTTGCTTTGTATTTAACCCTAAAGTGGCCAACCTCTTTAACACTCCTCAAAAAGACGATATCCAACCCCTATAATAAAATGTAAGACAACTATAAATGCTATAAAACAAGAAAGGACACATATCACAAAACGATACCCCCTTAAAAATGTGAACCTTTATTTAGAAATATTTAAAAACATTATTACTAGAGATGAGCGAGTATACTCGCTAAGGCACATTACCGCTCGTCTTTAAAGATTCGGGGTCCGGCGGCGGCGGGGGAGAGCGGGGAGGAACAGAGGGGAGATCTCTCTCTCCCTCTCTCCCCCCCCCGCTCACCGCCGCAACTCACCTGTCATTTCAATACCTACATACTAAGATTTATTTATTCTTTTTGCAGAAACAGTGTGATCTTCCTTTGTCAGTACCGATCCTGTGCGTTATTCGGGTAAGATCTCTGCAGTTATAGTTTAAAAACAGTAGCATGCCCTGATAAAAAGAAAATCCTCTAGTATAGCATCTAGTATACTGTAACAGGTGCCACAGATTATGACAGGATATGCGGATACAGCACAAGGAAGACCACCTCTTTAGGAGGACCTTCCCTCCATAAAGACCAGATTTTTGTGTGACTGACTTGCTACTCCATAGTCTTTCTTAATTGGTCATCTTTAAAGAGGTTGTCCAGTTGTAAACTATTGATGGCCTATGTGCTGGAAGGGCCACCAATTTTAGATCAACAGGGGTCTGCTGCCACGGAGCTGCTCACTGGGCTGGTGAGTTCATGCATTGAGCTGATTTCTGCAGGAAACAGACAGCTCTGTTCCCACTGCAGTGGCCAGGCTTGGTATTGCAGACCAAGTTCCCATTGAAGTAAATGAGAACTTTGCCTGTAATATCAAGCTCGACCACTGCAGTGGGAACAAAGCTGTCTGTTTCTTGCAAGAATCAGATCAGTGCATGAACACACTGTCCCAACAAACAGCTGATCAGCCGGTGTCCCCAGCAGCAGACCTCCGCTGATCTACTATTGATGGTCTATTCTATGGATAACCACCCTTTCTGAATACTTCTTTTGATGGTACATGTATCACATTTAGGCCACAACGTTTTAGCAGGTGTTTCAAACGGCCACTAAAAACGCTGTGCTAAGCCTCCATTGAAGAGCGTACTAAGCCTCAGACAAGTGTTTGAGCACAGCGTTTCTAACGCCGCAATTTTTGAACGTTGTCTGGTCTACTTTATTGCATTTCAGCGATTTGTAAAGCCATCAAAATGCCGTTAAACGCGTTTTAAAATGCCATTCAAAGAGAGATGGAAAGAGCTTATTCCTGCTCTCACCAGTGAGGACTGGGGGACTGCGATGTCCACAAACACCGCAGTGTCACCAGCAGCAAACAACAAACTGATACAACTATATATACTGCATCAGTGCTATCTGACGCCAATCAGACTGCATAAAATGAAGAGGATCCCCACAAACCAATGTCATAGATGCAGAGCCCCTAATGCAAACTTCAACCATCTAATATGGAGTTGCTCTAATATTCACACTTACTGGGGAGAAGTCACAGAATTCTTAACTCAACTGATGGGCATACCAGTACCACAAGACCCAGCAGTGTGCCTACTGGGCATCCTAGAAGAGGAGCAATGGCAATACCACGACAGAATACTCCTCACTAAGGCACTATTCTACGCCCGCAAGGCAATAGCTTTGTGTTGGATGGATAGACGCCCCCCCGACACTCTCAAAATGGCAGAACATAATTAATGCTATTCTACCATATGAAAAAATAGTATACAAAAATTGAAAATGCCCCGACAAGTTCGATAAGGTGTGGGAAAGATGGTGCGGATCAACAAGCACAATATTCACGCAAGACCGATTCCAAAATCTGCTGAGAGCAGCCGCACCTAGAACAAGCCGGTAAATCACGAGGGAGTTATGGCCCTCCACTGGAGCCATGTGCTAATATGATGCCACAATGTACCCAATACCAGCATATGTTAATGTAGCGTATTTGAATGTAATTACAGAACCACAAGAGCCTATGATGTAACCAAGTTGTTTATTCATGCAATGTATGAAATATAAACTGTTCAATAAACCGAGTTTAAGAAAAAAAAAATGCCATTCAAAAACACTGTAAAACGCTGCATTTTAAAAACATGGTGTTTAACTAACACTCGTGTGAGAGTGGCCTTATAGCTCAGGGCTGCATTCTCAATTCTGTAGAGTTCAGATCTGAAATCTTCAGTATTCCATCATGGCTCAGTGGCAGTAAAAAGCTGCCTGCACTTCTTAGAATGTGAATAACTACAATCTAATATGAAAGAGACTAATTGTCCTACTGAAGTAATGGAGCTCATCAATACCTTCGTGCCATGCTGTAAATGTTATGTTCAAAGATAAATATGTGCTTTAGGCCGCCTGCACACTTGCGAGAAAATCGCACCATTTTTGAGCGATGCAAGAGTGAGTGAAAACATAGAATTATGAAATCCCTGTTTTTCAATGGTTTCCTTCACATTTGCAATGTTTTCACCCATGCAATGTTGCGTAAAAAAAAAAATCATGTTCTTTCTTTCTGTGCTTTGCTTTTTTTATGTCCCATGTTTCCCTATAGAGCCTCCTTTTTATCACATCACTAAGCACGAACGTGCAATGTGTTTATGTGTTCTTAACAATTGATAGTCCTATTGTCTTTCTTGCATAAAAAAATCGCAGCAAAATTGCGCTAAAAAATGCGTGAGAACATCACAAGCGGCAGTGATATTTTGGCGAGAAAAAGCAGCCCTGACGCTCTAAAATCTTTGGAAAAAAGTTGGGATTTTGCTGCGATTTTCTCGCAGCAAAATCATGATCGCCAGTGTGATGGAGCCCTCAAGCTATTGCAGTATTACTTTTGTACAGATGAGTAAGGGCTCATTCCCACAACCATACCTGTAAAACACTACGGGTCTCCCTGCAGCGTTTTACCAGTGTTTGTAAATACTGGCTCCACCGGCAGAGACCGGGTATGGTAGCTCTGCTTCATAGCGGGGTTGCATATGAAAAACACCACCCTTACGCAATGTATTGCATATGGACAGAGTTGCATACGCTGCCTATACCAATGTATAGGCCTCACGCTGCGTGGTACGCAGAGAAATAGAGCATGCTGTAATCGGTTTCCGTGTGTATCAACATGCAGTGCTTACACGCTAATGTGAACGGATCAATGAACGTCTATTTACTTTTATTGACTACATTCACCTTGTGACACATGGCCGTTCATTGTGGCCGCATGATGTGCTGAAATCACAGTTGTGTGAATGAGCCCTAAAGGAGGAACTATTGAGACTGGATGTTGTTTCTACAACACTAATGTTGTTTTTTCTTCTATTTGCAGGACAACATTGTGTCTGAACAAACTAGTAAAGGGGAAGCTAGTCAAGAAAATAAACGTATTACTCGTAGTCTTTTAGGAGGGTTACTTGGAGGTGGAGGTGGATCAGGAGGGCTACTTAATGGTGTACTTGGAGGTGGAGGTGGATCAGGAGGGCTACTTGGAGGAATACTTGGGCCAAAAGGGCTCGTTGGTGGTGTACTTGGAGGTGGAGATGGATCAGGAGGGCTACTTAATGGTGTACTTGGAGGTGGAGGTGGATCAGGAGGGCTACTTGGAGGAATACTTGGGCCAAAAGGGCTAGTTAGTGGTGTACTTGGAGGTGGAGATGGATCAGGAGGGCTACTTAATGGTTTACTTGGAGGTGGATCAGGAGGGCTACTTGGAGGAATACTTGGGCGACAAGGGCTAGTTAATGGTTTACTTGGAAGTGGAGATGGATCAGAAGGATTACTTGGAGGACTACTTTGTGGATCAGGAGGGCTAATTAATGGTTTACTTGGAGGTGGAGGGGGATCAAGAGGACCTGTTAGGCAGGGTTACCAGGGAACAACTGGAGGTGGTTATCAAGGGCAAGCAAATTTATTAGAAAGTTTACTAAAGCCCGTTCTTGGACTGCCTGGAAGTCTCCTAAGTGGTGGAAGGGAAGGAGATGGATTATTAGGAGGATTATTAGGCACTGTCGGTGGAATAACAGGGGGGCTACTTTAAAAAAAAGAATAAAAAGGTAAATATACAGTATATGCGTTTAACTCTACAAACTCAGTATTTGTGGGGATTTCTTTGCATGGACTGGTCAAACAGCTATATTTTTTTCACTTTTGAGCTTAATGAAGTAATCTTTTTGATTTCTCTGACATATAGGGCTGCATGTTTTCTTACTGATCTTACCAAATTGCAATCACTTTTTATATATTACACAATTCATGTGCTCCCGCCCCCTCTCTGCCTCCCCTCCACCCCCTCTCCGCCCCTCTGCACTATTTGCAATGAAAGGAGGCGGGACGGGGCTGGGCTAAGTCGTGAGAATTAGCCCCATCCCCGTCCCGCCTCCTCTCATTGCAAATAGTGCAGAGGGGCGGAGAGGACGCAGAGAGGGGGCAGGAGGTCAGAGCACTGCTCCTGGCTCTTCCAGGCTCCCCCCCTGCAGAGAGACGACGTATATCGGCTGGGCGTGAAAACAGAGCCGATATACGTTCGTCTGAATCCAGCCTTAGACACTTTTGGACACTTATTTTTATGATCTTATTTCTATGATCAACAAAGCATTTAAAGTAAAATGGGGTATGGCCTGATTTTTTTCCAAAAATTGTGCCAATATTTTGACACAACTTTTGGTGTAAGCTGAGACCACTGAGAGGTGGTCTAAGCTTAGACTAGACAGTCTTAAAATTTGATAGATTTATCATTCAGAGTTACTGTGATAAATGCGGCACATTTTAAGGCCTCATGTCCACGGGCAGGCATGGATTCTGAGTGCAGAATCCCGCAGTGGATTCCTGCTGTGCCCGTAGACATAAGGCAAAAAATACATTACTCACCTGTCCAGACGCAGTGCAGGTCTCCTCTGTCGTGGCCCGGATCTTCTTTCCTCTGCATGGCTTATGCACCCTGACAGCGTGCTGCGTGCATGCATTATGCCATTTATTTTTTAAATATCCTGCTTTTCCGTGGACCCGCGGCACGTCCGCAGTGTCAGCTGTGGGCATGCCGCGGACCGGACAGCTTCCATTGACTTCAATGGAAGAAGTCCCTGTGAGAGCCGCAGAAAAATGGAGAATGCTGAGTTTTTTTTCTCTGCGTGCGATCCGCCTGCAGGGAAAAAAATTACATCTGCAGATGCCCAATGATAGTCTATGAGCATATTGAACTGCAGATCATCTGCGCGGGTGACCCACTCGGATTCTGCAATTTAATTATGCCCATGGACATAAGGTCTAAGGCCTCATGCTCACGATTGTCGCGGGATATGCCCGCGGATTTACGATATTAGTAAATAAGCCCCAATGTGCTCTACCTGTAGAAGCTGATCAGCTGGAAACCACACTGGGAAACTACAGCATTTCGCTGTAAATCATGTGCGTTTTTCAACAGCATTTTTAATATCTAATTAACTTGCACATCAAGAATGCCGTGGTAAAGTCACATGAGCGCTATACAAGCGATATGTGAGAACACAGCCTAAATCCTCCTTGGGGTTTAATCATATAAGTGACAGTAGTTACTTGAATAACCCAACACACATTTTGCATGTCTGCTACCTGGGGGGTTAAAATAATGTGCTGCTGTGTACATGAGCCAAACACACAGCAGAATGTTAATTAGTAATATTTAAACCTTTTCAAATTCAGCAAAACCGTTTGTTCTACAATAGAAGTCAATGGACAATTGAAAAGAAATGTATGACAACGATCTGCACTGTATATTTTGTATTGCACCTTTTTGCAGTTTACTCTTTTAAATTAAACCAAGTAGCAAAGAGCAGAAGTTGCAGCAAATCTGAACATGTCTGCAAAACATCAGCACCAAAATCCACATCAAGGTCCGCATGGAAGACGTTTGGATTTTGATGCAGATTTGTTTGTGATGTTTCTGCCATGTGTGAGTCCCCATAAATGATACCTAAACAAGTATTTTAATGTGCATGAATACATTCCAAGCCATATTGGGTCAGCAGGAGTTTTTAGGAAAAGTCTTTAAAATGTAATATGCGCTATATACCTAATCATTGCTGTTATTATTACTATATTTATGTTTTTTTCAGTTACTGAAATTTTTTGTTTCCTTTTTGTTTATACAGGAAACCAAGGTGACAATCCAGATGAGTTTGGACTGAACATTTCCATGAAGAATCTATAATTTCCATATGTAGTTTAGCTTTGCTGATCAAAGGACTAATAAATGAGATGAAAAGCAGCTTTTGTCTTGGTGTTTGTCTTTTTTATAGAACCAAGTAGGGGCAAATAGTGCAAGAGAGGGACTTACTTTTTCTTAGATAAGAAGAGCATTTGTGGTCCGTGAAGGTGGGGCAATCATGGAGACAGGCTGGAGGCAATGGACATATTTTCTAGTAAACTTTTACTACTGAACTCAACAACATAAATCGGTCACACTGGGAAGAATCATATGGTTGTTTTTGACCTCATAGGGGCAGTCTCTCAATGCCAGTAATATTCAGCCAGCTGGGAACAGTCACTTAGTGTAAACAAGGTCCAGTCACAGTCCCCACATCTCCGGAGCCCCTCAACTGTCCCAGTCCCATATTTGGTAGCATCCTGTGTTCAGTCCTCTTCTCCTTACACTTGCCATCCTGAGAGGATGATGCTCACCGCAAGGGCTTACACCCATGAAGGCTCTGGCACTCAGCTAACCCTCCTGGCTTGCTATGTCACTCCAGTCAACTGCACACCACCATTAAATTCCCAAGGCTGTTACTTCCCAGTGCCATATTGGGTACGGCACAGTCTCTCTAATTCCCTGAGAGTCACTGCAGGTAATGTTAGGAACAAGTCCCTATTGCACAACATATACAATAGGAGGAATACATAGTTTGAAAATAAACAAAAGCATAAACAACACAAACATGGCATGTCATAATAAAACCACCATATTTTATCAACCTGTTGGGGGACTTCTGCTCCTTAAACTCCCCTACGGTTTATCTACTGCTGATCTTGGTAGCTGTTATAACTCCACACTGGTCCTGTGGATTGTAACAGAACAGCAACTGTGAAGAATATAACAAGTCCGTAATAACGGCATTGCAGTAGGAACTACTCAATATAAATTAGCTTTATATGCAGACCATATGTTATATATTACTGACTGTTATATACTCATTAGATCAGACCCAAACAGAGCATCTTGAACATACTTTCCCATTTAAATGGGTCTATCCTGATGGCCCCAGAACAGGTCATCAATAGCTAATCGCCAGGGACATGTTGTTTAGGATCCCCAGCAATGCCCCGATTGTCATTGCAGTGGGTCGAACATATGTTATAGTAGACTGCGCTGGAAACGACCTAACTGCTTTCACTCTCCTTGAAATCAATGGTAGCTAAAGCCAGCTATTACATTTCAGACACAGCTATAGCAATAGGAACAAAGCCAGCCAAGCCACTTCCTGTGCCGTCTACTCCGATGCACATCCAGCCTGCTGTACTGAGAGTGAGCCGGGCGATTGGCGAAATGGCTAGCCATCCCAACTAGCTGGCTCCTGCGATTAACTATGGATGACCTATGGATGGGTCATCAATAGTTTTGCCAGGAAAACCCCTTTAAATGTCTTGGTGTATACCTATCTACTGATATGCCTGATCTGCATGCAGAGAATTATGTCCTTATTCTTCAACAGACATTACAAGAACCCTTAGATCTGTGTTTCTCAACTCCAGTCCTTAGGGACCCCCAACAGATCATGTTTTCAGAATTTCCTCAGTGTTGCACAGGTGATGTAAATATTGTCGGTGCCTCAGACATTGCCACAGGTGTTCTTACTATAGGATATCCTGAAAACATGACCTGTTGGGGGTCCCTGAGGACTGGAGTTGAGAAACAATGCCTTAGATTATATTCCAAGTGTTTGTCCTGGTTTGGCAGGATCAATATAATTAAAATCGATGTACTGCCAAGATTTCTCTATATCTATCAGGTGCTTTTCATCTCGCCATCATATTTTCACAAGCTTTCTAGCGCTATAAGTTTGTTTGTGGCACTCGCCTGCCTTGTATTGGGTGGATTGTACTTTGTTGCCCACAAACAGGAGGAGCAGGTTTACCTGATTTTAAGCAATATTATCAGACAGTGGTTTTTACAAAAGCCGCAGATTGGTTTAGGTCAGAAATATCCCCTGTATCACTTAAATCACTGCCAAAGGTTCACAAAACTCATCGACATAGCTTAGAGCTCTCTTTTCTAGCCCTAAACTTCCTCACTGTCTGGAACCAGGTCATTGCTAAACATACTTTTTCACATATCCTGGGTCCTCTCTTGCCGCTCTTTGACAATCCAGATTTTCCACCCACCATTGGAGTTAATTCTTTAATGAACTGAAATAAACAAGATGGAATTTTCTTTCGCTCAGACGCTTATAGGTGCGGAAGAGACTCCTTCTCTGATGACAACTTTCTAAAAAAAAAGGATGTATCATGGTTCTCTAAATAAATTTAAATCTTCGCTCTCTTTTTTCGGGCACCTCGGTGAGCTCCTACAGATTAAAACCCCTCTGGGAAATTTCTCATTAAAGATGACTCCCAATATTAGTCAGTATCTTCAGTACACTGTCTTACGGGACTCCTCCATCACAACTAGCCTTTACCAGGGCTTGGGAAAATGAGCGTCACACCAAGTTGTCTGATGCAGATTAACTAATAAACTACCAATGCCGTGTTCCACACAAGAAAAGAATTATGGAATACTTGCAGGCTGGTAACGTTCTCTACTATCTTTGATAGGGCTTTTCCCTCTGTGTTGGATGTGTGCTGAACATGTATGGGCACACTGGGGACAATATTACATATTTCATGGGATTGCTTATATTTCCTTCTAGTCTAATATTTTCAAATTACACAGCAGTCTCATTGGGCGTTTTTATCCATTATTGGTCTTCTCTCGTTATCCCTGGGCTACGTTCCCAAGTGAAATATGGGTTATTTAAACATTTCTTATCGGCAGCTAGACTGGTCATCTCCAAGCACTGGTGATCTTCTACTGCTCCATCGTTTAACAAGTTGTAGTGGAGGTTAATTGGTTAAGATAATGGAAAGTCTGATAGCCTATGACAAAGGGAAGTGTAATAATTTTACAAATACCTGGTTTAGATGAATGAATTTCAGGAACAGAAATGGACTCTATGGTTGCTATCAGTCCCTATTGGGAGGTAACATTTTAAACACGTGGCTTTAATTACCTCTGCCACTGTGCTTTCATAAACGCAGAATTTAATTGGTGCATAGGACATAACATCTAACCTGGGTTTAACTTACCCCCTGCGTTAGATATACGGAATTCAAGCTTGCTTATATACGCAGCCTTATCCATCTGTGCCATAGTAGTGCCTTGAGTGGGTCCTTACTCCGGCATTAGGTTTAGCCATTTAATAGCCTTATCTTGGGCATCTTGGCTAGCCAGTGAATTCATTCCGTTATATTGTTAACATCTGCCAACTCCCAATTCATCCTCTGTTTAGGAGTTAAATGTGGTTCGTCTGCAATTGTGTGTCTGCTTAGTCCCAACCACCTCAGGTTCGAGTAAGTGTTTTTTTTTATCCTAAATATTAATAAAAGTTACTTTTTAGATTTTAAGGCCTTCCAGTGATAAAGCAGGGGTAGTGGGTCATGTGCTGCTCTGGCTTTGAATATAACCATGCATCTGTTTCAGGCTACTCACTCCCTCTTCCCCTTTTTTTTCTCTTCCTCACTTCCTTTTCTTTCTTCTTGTCTTTGTTGGTTCTTATTGGGTGGTTTCCTTTTCTTAGTTATCTCATAATTCTTTTTGCAATAATTTCTGAAATAAGGACAATACTAATAAATGCAGATGTTAATTCATAAACTATATTGGATATAACACATTTTGTTAATTTGGAAAGATACTATATGTTATTAGAATACTGATGAGGCACTCTTCTGTTTGTAAGACATAATTTTATTTCTATTGTCATATACCTATGTTCTCAGCACATGGGGTGTTACCATAAATGTTGGTATCATCCTTTATACTTTGCCTGTCTTTGCAAAAAAAAAAGTGTAATAAAGTTAATAATGAAAAAAAAAATAGCAAGTCTGTACAGAGAAGCTGCCATCCGCCAAAGGGCAAGAACAAGAGCTCTAAGGCATCATTGGTGCTCTTCAACAAGAGAGCAGAAAACAACTTGTAGCACAGGGCCCACAGGCACAGATACAGGTACAGAAACAAGGAAGTAATAGTCCAGGAATATGCAGTTCCCATGACTTGCATTTGCTACTGATAAGACTGCACAGATAGAAAGGCTTCCCTCTCCAGACAAGTTACTCTCTCCCTGGCTCTGGTAATGTCAGAGCAGCAGGAAATGGCGGTCATGTTGTTGAAAGGGGTCGTAACAATGGTGGTAAGGTAATTCATGAGTAATTGGTTGGCCAGGAGGGGTGGATACACTCATGGCCTATACAAGTCCACTGACCTTGGACTGCTGACGACAGACAACTTTGTATCCTCTTCCTCCCAGAATTAAGCATGGGACTGATATCTTGGAGGTTTACTGTACTGGGCCACTGCAGCAGCCCACCAACCATGAGATCCATTCATCACACTATACACAAGCTGTTCTTTGACCTGTAGATTATGCAGTCTCTCTGGTAAAAGTGGTGTTTTTCCTGAGTCCAGTTCATCTCCACTCACTTCCTTACATATTCAGAGTCCAATACAGAAGTTTTTTAATGGATATTATAAGGCATTGTAGCCTCGTCTCCTCCGGCGCGGCCAGATCTTTCTTCTGCACGGTGGATGTGTCTGGCGCATGTGTAATGAATTTTTCTTTTCAAAATGTCCTGCTTTCCCATGGATCCGCGGCACGTGCACAGTGACAGCTGTGGCTATGCCGTAGATCAGATGGCTTCAATTGAATTCAATGGAAGCTGTCCATGCGGGAATCTGCAGAAAATGGAGCATGCTGTGATTTTCTCCCATGCGTGCAATCCGCACGCTGCGGAAAAAAAATGCACATCTGCATGCTTTAAATTGTTTTGTGGATGCTAATGCATCCCTATTAGAGATGAGCGAGCATGCTTGTTAAAGGCTGCTACTTGATCAAGTAGCTGTCTTATTGAGTAACTGTGTAGTCGCGCAAGCGGCATGTAAGGGGGGGGGGCGGCAGCGGAAGGGAGCGGGGGGAGAGTGAGAGAGATATCTATGTAATGTAACTTTCCTGAGTTGTACAAGTGTGAAATTTGGCATGAACATTCTTTATGTTCTAAATAGGAAAAGTAAAAGGGTCATGACTCGATTATTTAATGCTAATTGCAAAAGTAAGTGCCAAATTTTGCACTTGTACAACACCGGGAAGTTACATTACATAGGAGTCTATGTAATGTAACTTTCCGGTATTGTACAAGCACAAAATTTGGCACGAGCATTCTTTAGGTCCTAAATACAAAAAGTTAAGGGGTCACAACTCGATTATTCAATGCTAATTGTCAAAGTAAGTGCTCTCTTATGTAATGTATCTTTCCGGTGTCATACAAATGTGAAATTTGGCATGAGCATTCTTTAGATCCTAAATAGGATAAGTAAAGGGGTCACAACTCGATTATTCAATGCTAATTGCAAAAGTAAGTGCACCCTATGTAATGTAACTTCCCAGTGTTGTACAAGCATGAAATCTGGCGCAAGCATTCTTTAGGTCCCAAATTAGGAGAATGGGAGGGACATCGATACATGCAGCCTGAGGAGAATCTAACGCTCCTCTATGTGTATACATATTTTTATTCCTCGGTTCCTCTAAAGTAACCTTTGTAATATAAAGAGATGAATGAAGTGTCCACCTAGCTGTCCAGTATCAATCAGCTGACTTCAGGACATTAGGAAAGTTGAGATGATATCCTTCCCTCTTGAATTTGCCCTTACTAGATGAGATGATAGATAGTTATTGTAAAAACTTTCTGTGTGTGTCTCAGCGTCCATTGTTATCAGGTTGCAGTTTACCGAATTTGTCACGTACAGGCTAGGGGAAGGCTTAGATTGTGGAGTGAGTGGTACCCAACTTTCTGGGACTCTACCATCACCTAGACAAGTGTCCTCCCCCTTCTGCCACAACTCTACAGCAATCCGCCCGGCCCTGCCCTGCAAACCATTTTGTCCCATACTGCACAGGAGGAGAGAGGAGAAGGGATGATACTTATCGATCATGCCCCTATCTTCGATCACTCTGCAGTATTGCAAGCTTAAAGTTGTTAGAATACAGGCTGATTTGTACCCAGCTTTCCCTGGCTCCTGCATGCATGCAAAGCGAACACTCAAATCATCCACCTGATCCATTCTAGCGCACTCCAGAGATCTAACAATACTCATACAAAACCAGTTTCATTATCGGTAAACTGGAACCCATTTATGAATTATTAATACAATCTTCGGAGAATATGGTTTCGTGTTAACACAGACAAGATTCACTAATTAATAGGTGGGTACTAGTGCTTGGAGTGTCAGGAGCAGCTTTTTGAAGTGGTAGCCCAGTGGGAGCGGAGTGGTAGTAGCGTCAGTGCGTGCGGAAGGACTTTGGGAGAGACTTACTTACCAGGATGGTGTCAGTTGAGGAAGCAATAGCAATCCTGAGGGCAGCGGCGGAGCATCACCCCCCCGGATGGCTACAGATGCAGGCAGCAGGAGCGGCAAGCACGGAGCCGGCGGCAGGCAGAGCAGAGGGACAGTGAGTGCAGCGACCTCCAGCAAGATTGATAGCTGAGGAGGCGGAGCCTAGAACCCGGTGCAGGATGAGGAGCCCCTCCGGGGTCCCTCTGGCTGGTCACCCATTGCCTGCAGCTAGTGGCAGTGGTGACAGACCATCCAGGAGGAATCCTGGACAACGACTGGGTCCAACAGCCAGCTGCAGGTCTCGCTCTCCTCGGGGGGCAGGGCTTGGGAGGCCTGACACCATCCTTCAGGATAGGACACGGCTACCCCCCAGGGTGAGGTGCCGGCCCGGTGGGTGGGGGGGGGGGGCAGGCAGCGTGACTGTGGACTGGTGGGTCCTGGGAGAGCAGGGCAGCAGCAAGGTTGGATGGTTAGCTCACAGGGAGCAGGACCTGTTGGAGAGGCTGCATGGCAACTTAAAGATCCGCCAAGGGCCACGGGGAGCTCGTCGGAGCACCGCAGGGATGTGGATGCAGGGTTGCACTGTGAGGTGGTGGCAGGTGGCCGGCAGGTTAGGTCAGCAGTATTGGCACAGCAGCCTGACAGGCGACAACTCAGCCCGAATCAAGAAGCGGGACGAGCACAGCAAGGGAGTCTTTTCCGGTACCAGTTGGATGATTCGGCAACAGAAGCAGCACGGATGGCTGATGGGATCACAGCGCCCATGCGGCCTGGTAACCATGCTTTTTGGTAACACTCATCTAATATTGATGATGCTAATGTTGCTAGGGTGGGGGATGGTTATGTAGCTAGGGGCAGTTGAGAAGGTCCGGTGGCCGGACATCAAGAGGGAGATATCCATTCATTATTGGGTAATATGCGAGAGATGTTGGCTCGTTGTGAGCAGGGATTGGGTTTGGGTAGTCAGGCATCGGCATCGCCAGTGGCGGCATGGTTGGCGGCAGGTACAGACAGACTTTTGCAGGATAGAGGAACTTTATTGGGGAGTCAACGGGTTACAACTGGGTCTGGGGTGTCTGAGGTGACTGTAGGAATACTGACGGAAAGGGATGGAGAGGCGATTCGCTTAGAAGACAAGGCAAGAGGGGAGGTGTACGTATGTTTTGAGGGGCCATTAGGGGCCCCAAAAAAATCTGAAAGGATGAGTATGTAGAGGTTTTTTCCCTTTTGCCATTAGAAAAGTTCAACTTGGATAAGGGAAAGAAGACCGAATCCAAGAAGGAAGAGGAGGAAAAGAAACGATGGAGGTTAATTCCACAGAATTTTCAAAATTGGTTGCAAGCATTTGCTATTTTGGCCAGTGTGATCAGCGAAAAAGCCCCCGAAATTTGTTCAGGTTTGTTTTGCTATTTGGATGCGATAGGGGAGGCGTACTGCATGTATAGTGGGCAGACCTGGCTTCGCTACGACGAACAGTTTAGTCAGCGAAAGGCGATAAGGCCTAGTTTAAGATGGGATCACAAAGATATAGGGCTATGGTTAAAAGTGATGGCCCCGGCACTTTACGGGCATTCTTTTCAGGGAGGAGCCGGCGCTGCCGGCTCAGGGAGTGGTGGAGGAACAGGGCAAAAGGCAGGACAATATAGCGTTAAGAAGCGAGGCGTATGCTGGCTATTTAACAAGGGAAAATGCAAGTTTGGAGCAACATGCAGATTTAAGCATGTCTGCTCAGTATGGGATGGGGCTTGTCACGGAGCAGCGCGTTGCTTTAAGAGAGATAAGGGAAGAAGCGGAGGTGGTAGTGGAAAAAGGGAGGATGCCAGTGAGGCTTCAAAAGATGGTCCCTTATCTAAATAGATACGTGGACCGGGAAAAAAGTTTATTATTGTTTAACGGTTTTAGGGATGGTTTTAGAATACCTCCTCCAGGGCATCAAGTCCCTTTTTCATTAAAAAACTTGAAGTCAGCCTTACAGCATGGGGAGGTGGTTAGGGAGAAGTTGCATAAGGAGGTGTGGTTAGGAAGAATGGCGGGCCCATTTTCTTCTCCACCTTGGAGAGACTTGATTGTTTCACCGCTTGGGGTGGTGCCCAAAAAAAGAGCCGAATAAATTTCGGCTAATTCAACATTTATCATATCCAAAAGGGGCATCAGTCAATGACGGTATTGACCCCAAGCTTTGCTCGGTGGTCTACACTTCATTTGACACAGCGGTAAAATGAGTGCAAAAATATGGTCAGGGAGCGTTGTTAGCAAAGACCGATATTGAATCGGCTTTTCGCTTATTACCGGTTCATCCAGAGAGTTGCAGGTTGTTGGGGTGTTTTAGGGACAGGTGGTATTATGTTGACAGATGCTTGCCCATGGGCTGTTCAATGTCCTGTGCATATTCTGGGGCATTTAGCTCTTTTCTAGAATGGGTGATTTGGCGGGAGTGTATTCCGTCATCAATTACTTGGATGATTTTTTTATGCGTTGGTGTGGCAGGGTCACCTATGTGCGGCTCCTTATTAGCTATGGTTCAATGGGTGGCATTCACCGCCAGTCATTGATTTGTTATGCAATTTAGTATTGTTATGTTTAACTTTGAAAGCATGGGTGGTAGCAGTCTCTGACTCACTCTCTCGCTTTCAGTGGGAGCATTTTCGGACACTGGTGCCAGAGGCGGACGTGGAAGGACAAGCATGCCCTTCAGAACTTTGGCCGCTGGTCGACGTGCAACGGAGCACCTAATTCAGGGGTCGCTGGTGGCCGGCACTTGGAAGGCCTACGAGGCAGCTTGGAGCGAATGGGAGCACTGGATTGATAAGATTAGGGAGGTATACTCGGATGAGGATAGGGTAGGGGCGTTGTTATGGTTGTTGAGCGAAGCTTATAGTGAGAGTTTGTCAGAGGCAAAGGTTGAAAGAGTGATGGCGGATTTGGCTTTCGGTTTTAAATTTCAGGGTATACAGGATATAACAAAAAATTTTATTATAGGTCAGGCTTTGAAAAGTTTTAAGAAGGAAAAGAGAGTGAAGGATAGGAGGAGGCAGATTTCGTTTGTAATTTTAGAACAATTGGGTAAAGTATTGGAGGAGGTTTGCCTGGATAGCATGGAGGTTGTTCTATTTCAAGCGGTTTTCTCTTTTGCTTTCTTTGGTGCTTTTCGCATTGGCGAATTGGTGTCACCCAGTCGGACAATAGGGGGGGGATTGGAGAGGTCAGATGTCACGGTGCAAAACAATAGAATAGAGATATGGCTAAAGCGGTCTAAGACAGATCAGCCTGGGAGGGAAAAAAAAGATTATACTAGGGAGAGTGACGAGTGCTGGAATGTGCCCGGTAAAGTGTCTGAGCAACTTGATGGAAAAATTACCGGGTAGCCGAGGCCCATTATTTTGACATGGAGATGGATCTTTTTTTTATCAAAGTTTCAGTTTGGGGCAGTTTTAAATAAAGCGTTATGGAAGTTGGGCCTTGAAAATGCTTGGTACTCCTCCCATTCATTTAGAATAGGTGCAGCAACAGAGGTGTTTGAGTGGGGATTGAGCCCTGTAGTAGTGCAAAAAAATGGGCGATGGAAATCAAATCAGTATCGGTTGTACGTGCGACCTGAAGGATGGTTTGGAAGCATATAAAAAAAAAAACAGATAGGTTGCAGTCGTTTTCCGGGGTTTTTTGTGTTTTGACAGGTAAATGACCAGCTTTGGTGTGGATTCTAGGACACTCCTTTGTTTTCTGGGCAGTGAAGCGGGCGAACATTAGACTGGATGGAAGACAGCTGGGCATCTCAAGGAGAGAAGCTATTATTCAGTGGATGGGTATACGGGGTATGATGTGAGGGAGGGTATTGCCTGAAATTACCTCATATGCAGAGCTCGATAGGGCTCCGCTATATTAGTTCTGAACGCAGGGGGTAATGACCTTGGAGGGTGACCAGCAAGGGAGGTAAGGAGGGCTATTCAGCACGACTTTCTGAGACTGCGTAGATTGTTTCCGGCCATGATAATTGTTTGTTCAGAGATGCTACCCCGCAAGTCGTGGAGGATGGCTAGATCGGTTGAAAAAATTAATAAAGCTAGGATAAAAATTAATCGGCATATTTCTGCTTTTGTGGTTCGGAATGGGGGTATAAAAGTGAGACATGAGAGTCTGGAAGGCGGAGTAGGTGGCTACTGGTTGCAAGACGGGGTGCATTTAAATGACATGGGCACGGACATGTGGTCCTTAGGTATTCAGGAAGGTATAGAGAGAGCATTATTATTGTAGGGAGAGGCGCAGACTTAGGGAGTAAGTCGTGCTGGCTGTGGCAGGTGGGGGGGTCCTTGGAGGCGGGTTTTTATATTGGGTGGAATGAGTTATGGTGGGGGCGGCCACACCTGGAACAATTATCACCCTATTGGTATTGTGGTTGGGTCTGGTGTGGTGGTAGTAGGTAGTAAGGTGCCAAAGGTGAGTCTGGCATACCCTGGTAAAGGACAAGGCCGGAACGTGCCCAAGAAGGGGCACATAAGTGTAGGCCCTGCATGACAGGGTTGGCAGGGAGACAGGGAGGCATAGTGAGGGTTAAGAGTTACATGTGGTAGGGGGAGTGGTCATGTTACACAGTAGTGAGGGATTGGAGGAACTGTAAGTGGTGGTGAGGGTTAGGAAAGGATAAAAAGGGGTTAATTTGGGCGGAAGCGCCATATTTTTCAAGTACTCAGAGAGTTCCACCCACCTCCCTATAGATAACAATAATTAAGGACAAGAAAGGGAGAATTTAAATTGAAGGAAAGGTTGTTGGTTTGAATGTTTTAGGATGTTGATAATGTCATGGTAGCTTGGCGGGTGGGGGGTGGGGTCCTTGGAGGCGGGTTTTATATTGGTGGAAGGAGTTATGGTGGGGGCGGCCTCACCTGGAACAATTATCACCCTATTGGTATTGTGGTTGGGTCTGGTGCAGTGGGGAAGGCCAGGGAAGGAATCCCGGGTGGCCTGGAGAAATGTTGTTTCTAGCCTCCCAGTGGGGGGGGGGGGGGGGGGCTAGTGGTGTCTCCGAGCCAGTAGTACGGTTGGAGGCAAGGTCTGTTTTGTTATATATTCAGCACCAGACCCTTAGTTTTTTTGGTTGGGTCTCCAAGGGCCTCCTCCCTGTATGTTTAAATTTTAATGTTTTATAACTTTATTTAATAAAATGGCTGCTGTGGCCAAAAATTCCAAATAAAAGTGGTTCAGGCTAATTCTTGGGGTAATAAGTAGTAAGGTGCCAGTGGTGAGTCTGGCATGCCCTGGTCATGATTTTAACCTACATCTTGAGTCCACACACCAGTATCCTCGGGTGTATGCTGTCCCAAATATGCAGTTCTAAGTTTCTAAGCATCTCACAAAGATGGGAGTCCCTGCATCTTAATTGCGGTGAGGCGACATTTTGCAAAATATTCTTGTCAGCGAGCTGTGACATACACATCTTTTAGAATTTCTAAATTACATTTTTTCTTTGTCTCAAGTGAACATCCTTTGTTAGCTTTTGGCTCCAAAAAGTTATCAGGTCTGGCTGGACGCTTCAAGAAAAGGGGCAGAGAAGTTCACTGCTCTTATCTCCCAATGTAAACATTCTCTAGCTCTGGCTTATGGCCCATTTAGACACAACGATTATTGCTCAAAAGATGTCGCTCAAGAGACTTTTGAGCAATAATCTTTGTGTCATTCACAGCACAAGATGATTGCTCAAGATAAGCGATCACCTTGCTCTGCCAGTGGAGGATGCAGGAGAAAAGCGGGGTGTCCCGCTGTTTTCTGCATGGAGCGCCCGGCTGTTATACAGCTGAGCACTCCGTGCTGGGTATGGAGAACAGAGCTGGACCGCTCTGTTCTTCATACCCAGCATGTTATCAGGGAGCAGGATACAGCTGAAACAATAGTATCAGTTGTATCCCGCTGTGAATCCCTGATAAGGCTCATTGTCATCTTTCGATGAGCGAAGGCATAACGAAAAGTGCAGGATGTAAGTGCAGTTACACACAACGATTATTGCTCAAAAGACAGTTGCTACAGAAATGTTTTGGGGGTTCGCCTATACTCTTGCTACCGAAATGTTTCGGGGGTTCGCCTATACTCTTAATACAGAAAAGTTTCAGGGGTCCGCCTATACTCTTACTACTGAATGGTTTGAGGGGTTCGCCTATACTCTTGCTACAATGTTTCGGTGGTTCGCCTATACTCTTGCTACAGAAAAGTTTCATGGGTCCATCCAAACACTTGCTACTAAGAGGTTTGGGGGGTCCACCTATACACTTGCTACTGAAAGGTTTGAGGGGGTCGCCTATACACTTGCTACTAAAAGGTTGGATGGGTCCACCTATGTACTTGCTACTAAAAGGTTTGAGGGGTTCGCCTATACTCTTGCAACAGAAAAGTTTCAGGGGTTCGCCAGAGGTCCGAGGTCTTTGGCGGGGTGAAACTCTGCTATGTTTGGGCACTCTGATTTCTTTATGTGTAATACTGTCTTTGAGTTTCATGGGCTCGCCTATGCTGTGGGTGCACAAAGACTTCCCATTGCGGTGTTTTACCTATCTGGCACAAATACACTGAATGACTTGGGTAGGGCGCAGAAGGCTTCCCCCATTACAGTGTTCTGCTATCTGACACCTACACAGAATGAAGTGTGTGGGGACACATGGATTTCCCATAGCTATGTAACTCACGGCACCTTGGGTCACACAAGGTGGAGGCTGGGATTGAGCCTGAACCTGGGCCCGCTGACGTGCTTCCCACACAGAGTATTGCGGGTTCGACCTCGGTCATGGTTTCTCGGGCTTATTATGCCACCTCCTCCTCCTGCTTGGGGTCTGGGGATCAGCACCGGGCAACATGTATTATCTCTCGTGCTACAAAAATTAGCACAGTTATCCGAAATACTGGATTGGAGCGTTCACAGGAAGCAAAACGGATTTGATGAGACATTCACAGGGTCACTGTACACCTGTGGTGGCTACTTTTGTGACACCTTCTGCTTCAAACCAATCTTTGGTGTTAGTATGTGCTGCTGCATTGTGGAGATGTGTAGAAGTGCTGGCACCTGAGTCCCCTTTATGCTCACGTTTGCAGCTCCTGACACTTTTGTGACAGAGGTGGCACGGGATTGGAATGATGACCGTAAGTCAATTTATCATCAATTCTCATCAGCATTGTGGGCTATCTCCCACACTTTCAAAGAGGGTCGCTGCCTGGCCCTGCCAACCCTCTGCAGTGTGTGTCTCTGGTTCCTCCTCATCGCAGATACACTTATAAATTGACATGAGGGTGGTGTGGCTATGAAGCGAGCGTGTGGCATGAGGCCAGCTGAACGCTGCGCTGGGAAAATTTTGTGTGCGCTGTGGACGCAGGGTCGTGCGGGAGGTTGGACAGCAGTGCCAGCATGCAACCCAGGAGAAGAGGCAGAGGTGTCACCCACAGGCAGTGATTTTCCTTGGTTGAAGCTAGTGTGGTGCTTAGCTAAGATATGCCAGTGTGTGTGCCTTGCTAATAAGAGTCTGTGCCAAGTAAATTGTTAGGGGGGTGACTGCCAGGCTCTTGCCCCCAATTTGGCTTAATAGTGGGACCTGGGAGCCTCAGATGCAGCCACGCATGCTGCCCCTGCCCTTCCCTATTGGTTTCTGTGGTGTTTCCATGACTTTCTGATGTTTTCAGATGTTCTACAAATCATCCCCTATGCGGAGCATCGGTACCATACAAAAATGCTCAAGTCTCCCATTGACTTCAATTGGGTTAGTTACTTGAAATGAGCTCTCGAGCATTACGAAAAGTTTGACTCGAGTACCAAGCATTCGAGCATTTTGGTGCTCGCTTATCTCTAATTAAAAAAAAGTAATCATAAATAGAGAAGCTATGCATGACAACCAGAGTACTCATTTTATCTTCTAATTCACTTTAGAAAACAGTAACTGTAACCTAATTGGTTATTACTAGAGAAGAGCGAGCACACTCGTCCAAGCTTGATGCTGGTTCGAGTATTAGGCTACTCGAGATGTTTGGTACTCGAGTCGAGCAAAACGCGGTACTCGAGTCACTTTCATTTCCCTTTCCCATATGTTTAGCGCTATTTTTTAGCCAATAACCATGCGGGGAAGGCATTACCACTTCCTTCTGTGATGTGCCAGCCCTGTGCACTTCTACAGCAGTGAGTGGCTGGGCAGATCAGGTGACCACCGAGTATTTAAACTGCTTGCGCTCACCTCAGACGCATGCTGGCAGACGTTAGGGAAAGAGCTGCTAACGCTGAGGTAGCATGCGGTTAGGCAGGAATCCTGACATCAAGAACCCAACAGTCCTTTTTAGGGCTACTCCTCATTGTGTGCATTACTTTTGTGGCTGGCTGGGAGCAGTAGTGCACCAATTATTATTTTCAAGCATCTAGGCCTGTACAGAGCATTTCATCTATACCTTTCTCTGTGTGCAGTGCATAAGGCAGAGTTCTCATCGCTAAACAGTACACTCATTTTTGCTCGGGCACTGCAGGGCATTGCACCTATGCCATTCTCTGTGTGCAGTGCATTAGGCAGAGCTCTCATTGCTAACCAGTACCTAATTTTTCCTGGGCCTGTACAGAGCATTAAAGCTATACCATTCTCTGTGTGCAGTGCATTAGGCAGAGTTCTCATCACTAAACAATACGTTACCTTTTCCTGGGGAACTGCAGAGTATTGCACCTATACTGTTCTCTGTGTGCAGTGCATTAGGCAGAGTTCTCATCGCTAAGCAGTACGCCAATTTTTCCTGGGCCTGTACAGAGCATTTGACACCTACCATTCTCTGTGCAGTGCATTAGGCAGAGTTCTCATCGCTAAACAGTACGCTAATTTTTTCTGGGCCTGTACAGAGCATTTCACATCTACTGTTCTCTGTCTGCAGTGCATTAGGCATAGTTCTCATCGCTAAGCAGTACGCTGATTTTTCCTGGGCTTGTACAGAGCATTTCACATCTACTGTTCTCTGTGTGCAGTGCATTAGGCAGAGTTCTCATCGCTAAACAGTTCGCTAAATTTTCCTGGGGCACTTCAGAGCATTTCAGCTATACCATTCTCTGTATGCAGTGCATTAGGCAGAGTTCTCATCGCTACACAGTGCGCTAATTTTTCCTGGGCCTGTACAGAGCATTTCAGCTATACTATTCTTTGTGTGCAGTGCATTAGGCAGAGTTCTCATCCCTAAACAGTACTGTACTTTTTCCTGGGGCACTGCAGAGCATTTCAGCTATGCTGTTCTCTGTGTGCAGTGCATTAGGCAGAGTTCTCATCCCTAAACAGTACTGTACTTTTTCCTGGGGCACTGCAGAGCATTTCAGCTATGCTGTTCTCTGTGTGCAGTGCATTAGGCAGAGTTCTCATCGCTAAACAGTACGCTAATTTTTCCTGGGCCTGTGCAGAGCATTTCACATCTACCGTTCTCTGTGCAGTGCATTAGGCAGAGTTCTCATCGCTAAACAGTACGCTAATTTTTCCTGGGCTTGTACAGAGCATTTCAGCTATACCATTCTCTGTGGGCAGTGCATTAGGCAGAGTTCTCATCGCTAAACAGTACGCTATTTTTTCCTGGGCCTGTACAGAACATTTCACATCTACCGTTCTCTGTGTGCAGTGCATTAGGCAGAGTTCTCATCACTTAACAGTATGCTCATTTTTCCTGGGGCACTGCAGAGCATTTCACATCTACCCTTTTCTATGTGCAGTGCATTAGGCAGAGTTCTCATCGCTAAATAGTACGCAAATTTTTCCTAGGACTGTACAGAGCATTTCACATCTACCGTTCTCTGTGTTAGGTGAAGTAGCCGCAGTTATTAGCACTATCCACTGGGTTAATAGTTCTCTGCACCTGTGCAGAGCATCTCATAATCCACTTTCCTTGTGGGCAATGAAGTAGCCGCAGTTATCTGCACTATCCACTGGGTTAATAGTTCTCAGCTCCTGTACAGAGCATCTCACAATACACTATTCTTGGGGGCGGTGAAGTAGCCACAGTTATCTACACTATCCACTGAGTTAATAGTTCTCTGCCACTCCAAACAGCCTTTCTTATCTACAAGTCTCTGTGAGTGGTAAATTACCCCCAGCTATCAGCGCAAGACAGCTGTTTAATTTTTTTCTGTCACAGCATAGAGCCTCTGTTATCCTCAAGTCTCTGTGTGCGGTGAATTAGCTCCAGTTCTTAGCGCTATACAGTGGGTTAATTTATTTGGGTCCTGCTCTATCTTTATCCGACATGATGAGGAATAGGGGTAAGGGTTGAGGAGGTGGACTCGGATGTCCAAGTGAGGGTGTGGGCACAGGCCGTGGTCCTGGGTGGGGTGAATCACAGCCGGCTGCAGAGGGATTAGGAGAGTGCTGAGACTCTCTGCTCCCCAGCTTTATATCACAATTTGCGGGTCTGCGTGGCAGACCTTTATTACAAGCACAGCAGTGTGAGCAGGTCCTGTCATGGATCGCAGATAACGTGTCCAGCAATGTATCAGACCCCCAGTTCTCCACGCAGTCCACTACTACCGAGCTAGGGACTGCACTTCTGAATCCTCTGGCTGCTCCTCCTTCCTCCCAGCCTCGTCACTCCCAGAAAATGACTGATTCTGAGCAGGCAAACTCCCAGGAACTGTTCTCGGGTTGCTGCCCTGAGTGGGAAAAAACGGTTCCTCAACCACCTGAGGAGTTTGTTGTGACTGATGCCCAACATTTGGAAATTTCCCAGAGTCCCAGTGATGAGGCTGGGGACTTCCGGCAACTGTCTCAAGAGCTTTTTGTGGATGAGGATGATGAGACACAGTTGTCTGTCAGTGAGGTAGTAGTAAGGGCTGTAAGTCCGAGGGAGGAGCGCATAGAGGAATCAGAGGAAGAGCTGCTGGACGAGGAGGTGACTAACCCCACCTGGCTTGCTAAGACAGGGCTTCAGAGGGGGAGGCAAGTGCAGCAGCAGGACAGGTTGGAAGAGGCAGTGGGGTGGCCAGGGGGAGAGGCAGGCCAGAGGCAATAATCCCCCAACTGTTTCTCACAGCACCCCCTCATGGCAAGCCTCCATGCAGAGGGATAGGTGTTCAAAGGTGTGGATGTTTTTTAGTGAGAGCGAGGATAACCAACAAACAGTGGTGTGCAAACTTTGTCGCATCAAGATCAGCCAGGGAGCCACCACTACCAGCCTGACCACCACCAGCATGCGCAGGCATATGATGGCCAAGCAGCCCACAAGGTGGGACGAAGGCCACTCACCGCCTCCGGGTCACACCACTGCCTCTTCTCCTGTGCTACAACCTGGCACACAGATCCAATACCCCTCCCAGGATGCAGGCAAGAGCGCTTCCTGGCCTGCACCCACACACTCACCCCCTCACCTCCACGGTCCTTCACGGCCTCCAGCAATGTCTCCCAGCGCAGTGTTCAGCTGTCACTACAACAAGCATTGGAGCAAAAGCAGAAATACGCTGCCACCCACCCGCATGCACAAGCTTTAAACGTGCACATTGCCAAATTAATCAGCTGGGAGATGCTGCCGTACAGGCTTGTGAAAACGGAGGCTTTCAAAAACATGATGGCGGCGGGGTCCCGCGCTACTCAGTCCCCATTCGTCACTATTTTTCCCGGTGCGCCGTCCCCGCCATACACCAGCACGTCTCCCGCAACATAAACCGTGCCCTCACCAGCGTGGTTACTGGGAAGGTCCACTTAACGACAGACACGTGGACAAGTACTGGCGGGCAGGGCCACTGTATCTCCCTGACGGCACATTGGGTGAACTGGGTGGAAGCTGAGACCGAGTCAGAGCCTGGGACCGCTCACGTGCTACCCACACCGAGGATAGCGGGTCCTACCTAGGTGATGTTTTCTGCGTTGTATTATGCCACCTCCTCCAACCCCCCCACCTCCTCCTCCGCCAACTCCACCTCTGAATTAGGAAGTGTGAGAACATCGCCAGCAGCCGGTAGCGCACGGTGCAGCAGCACAGCGGTGGGGAAACGTCAGCAAGCTGTGCTAAAACTAATCAGCTTAGGTGACAAGAGGCACATGGTTCCCGAGCTGTTACAGGCTCTGACGGAGCAGACTGACCTCTGGCTTTCGCCGCTGAGCCTCCAACCGGGCATAGTCATGTGTGACATGCCTGGCCCATGTCTTCAATCTGGTGGTTCAGCGGTTTCTGAAAAACTACCCCCACTTGTCTGACCCGCTCGGCAAGGTGCGCTGCATTTTTGCAAGTCCACCGTGGATGCTGCCACCCTCAGGACACTGCAACAGCGGTTTCAGCTGCCAGAGCACCGACTGTTGTGCGACGTGCCCACGTGCTGGAATTATATGCTGCACATGTTGGCCAGGCTTTACGAGCAGCATAGGGCAATTGTGGAATACCAGCTGCAGTATGGCCAGCGGAGGGGCAGTCAGCCTCCGCAGTTCTTTACAGAGGAGTGGGCATGGTTGGCAGACATCTATCACGTCGTCAGAAACTTTGAGGAGTCTACCCAAATGGTGAGCGGCGATGTGGCCATCATTAGCGTACCATCCCGCTGATTTGCCTGCTGAGAAGTTCGCTGCTAAGCATAGAGGCCGACGCTTTGCAGTTAGAACAGGGGACGGGGGATGACAGTATGTCGCTTGATGGCCAGACCACCCTCACGTCTATATCTCAACGCGTTTTGAAGGAGGAGGAGGGGGAGGAGGAGGAGGGGGAAGAGACTGCTGGCCACGCTGCAGAGGGTATTCATGCTGCTTCCCTCTCATCTGTTCAGCGTGTATGGGCTGAAGAGGAGGAGGATCCTGAAAGTCATCCTCCTAGCGAGGACAGCGATGTGTTGCGTACTGGGACTCTGGCACACATGGCTGACTTCATGTTAGGCTGCCTTTCCCGTGACCCTCGCCTTAGACGCATTCTGGCCAACACAGATTACTGGGTGTACACCCTTCTCGACCCACGGTATAAGGAGAACCTTTCCACTCTCATTCCCGAAGATGAAAGGGGTACGAGAGTGACGCAATACCACAGAGCCCTGGTGGAAAAAGATATGCTAAAGTTCCCATCTGACAGTGCTAGCCATAGAAGATGCAGTTCAGAGGGCCAACTAGCAGGCGAGGCGTGGGCATCCGGCAGCAATTCCAGCACAGGCAGGGGAACACTCTCCAAGGCTTTTGCCAGTGTTATGGCTCCCCAGCAAGACTGTGTCACCACTCCCCATGAGAGGGAAATATATGTGTATGTAGGTAGAAAATACGGATATGTATATATATTGTTGTATGTTTTTCTTTTTATGTGTATGCTAATTCTATGCAATGCTATAATGCAAAAAAAAAAAGAACTTAATATGGACCTTACTGAAGCTTGATTAGATATTCTACCAAGGCTTTACAAGGCAGAGAGAGAGATGTGTCCAGGAATTAAGTGAAGGTGAAGGAGAACCGGATACGAAGACCGGGTGCTTGGCTGTTTTCCCAGAAGCGCCTTATCTAGATAAAGACTGTTTAACTATGTATATGACTAACACTGCCTGAGGCGGATTGCGGACATCACATATATGGTTATGCGGTGGATTTGAGCCAATAAGACAGATACACACTACTAATGACGTGATAAGAGGTATAAAACATCACGTAACCTGTAATAAAGGGCGCAGTTACTCCCCGTGTGAGGAACTATACCAGACCTCCGTGTGTGTGTGGTGTTTTTTCTTTACCGCCGGCAAGGGGGCATTAGGGTGGGCCTGAATGATGCTGTAAGCAGTGTTACTCTGACAACTGGCACCCAATGTGGGGCAGCAAAACCAGAGCCGTACAGCCCAGACCGCCCGGATCCCCGTTACAGAGAAGCCGTCCGGCTGCAACCGAGCCTGATCAACTTTCAGAGCTCAAGGTAGGACCAGCATATTTTCTTATGTTGAGTCTTACGCTTAGAGTATATGCTTTGTAACCGGACAGGTTGGGTTAAGAGTTCTACATGGTAACTTGTGTGCTTCAGAGTTGCTGTCACGGTCCACAGACCTTGCTAAGTGTATCAATCACCCACTAGAGTTTGGCTTATAGTTTTTAGTTTTTGCTGTACTCTGAAGAAAGCTGTGCTTTAGCAGAAATGAGAATTGGTTTGGAATATCTGCAGAGGTTATTAGTCTCACAGAAGCAGAGAGCAGATAATTTGGGCTAGAGGGAAATACTCTGTGAGACGCGTAGTTTTAGTGTCGTTTTTAATATGTTTAAGTCTGTGTTTAAAAGGACGGAGCCCCCTAAGGGCCGTCGTCGGGAGGATGAAATAGTGGCGAAGAGACGAGGGTCCCAGTTTGTAAAATGTAAGAAAACCCTTATGAAAATGTGTGACATGGTAGATTACAGTATAGTGGCTGGGAGGATGTCCTTAGGACAAAGAAGGGTGCCTTAAAAGACAAATGTTTACTAGAAAGTGCTGAAATGTGGGGAAAAACGGCAGCTGCAATTGCTAAAGAGGGATGGGTAGAAGAAGAACAAAGGGACAGTCAGGGAAAGTTAAGTATGTACATGTATTATTTGCCTAAGAATGTTTTTTGTAAGTGAAATATTTGAAAGTACAGTATGGGGAAGAAGCATAGTGGAGAGAAAGGTTACAAGGCATGTGATTTGGTGGCAGAGAGAGAGGATCAATATGTGACTGTGTCACCTATAGATATATAGGAAGAGGTTTATAATACTAGGTAAATAGATATGAATGTATATGTGCGTGTGTATATATATATATATACATACACACACACAGATGGTTAACTGAGCTCGCTTTTAGTAAGAGAAAGATTGTTTACTTGCACCTACAGAGGCAGAGACAGCTCACCTCCTTGCCTCTGTCTTCTTCTCCTCCTCCAAGGCCAAGAGATAAGAACAGAGAGAGAATGTGATACTAACCTTGGAAAGTAGCTTTGTTTGCTTTAATGGAATAGAAGCTTGTAATTAATCTAATGAATTATACTGTCTTAGAAGGAAGGAAAGATAGGAATTTTAAGGTACATTCTTGCTGGGGTCTGAGGTCACAAATGGACAAGTCTTGGTCTGTTTCATACAAGTGTAAGAAAGTTTTACCCCACTCACATCCTGTGGGGACTTTTAAAAATACAGGGGTTGAAAATGCAGAACATGTTGCGTTGTCAGAAACACCTAGCATATTTATTCTTTATGAGTTTAAATGCAGGGAATAGCTAAACTAAAACAACTTTGATCAGCCTGTGTTTCATATTCACAGAGAGATAACAGTGAGTTATTTTGCAAAGGTGGGGGCTGTCATTCTCGGACTTCACTCTTTGCTCAGGGTTACAGACAGAGAAGGAAAGACATGGGGAGCTGAAAGATACCCATGCATTCTAAAAGACATTAGCGTTTAATATAGCACATAACAGCTTCCGCAAATAAGGAAGATAAAAATTATACCTCAGTCACTCAGCAAACTTTTTCACATAATTTGTCAAAAATAGCACTCATTCACAATCTCATCTCAATAGAATCATGTATTTTATAACATTGTAACACTCACCTCGGTGTTTTACAAGTGATGTATGTTTGTTTGTCACACTCCTTTTCTGTGTATCTGTATGTCCTGGTACACCTTCAAATGGAGGGGGTGAGGGGAAGGACTTAACCGCATGGATGGATGAGAGTTCATGAGCCGTTCTCAGATTGTGATGAATGTAAAATGTGTGATGCAGATATTGACTGGGGATAAAAGTTTTCCTCCCCCCTCTGCATAAGACTTTACTTGTTTGTGATGTGAATTTTAAGATTGCGAACTTTAAATGAAAGCATGAAGAAACATGCAAACGGCCACAATTGAATGGGTGGAGCTAGATGATGTAGAAGTACGTAATGGGTCATGCCTCTCTTGCCCACAAAGGAGGGGGTGAGAAGCTTGGGCAGCCAGGAAATTTTTTTTTTTTGTCTCAAATTTGACGAGACATTGCAGGCAGGATCAGATTAAGGGCGCCCACCCACTGGCGATTTTTTTTCCTTTGCGTTTTGCGTTTTTTCTCAAGAGCAATTAGAATTGAATGTGTTCCTGTCCACTTGCGGTTTTTTTTCAGTCCGTTGCAATTTTTAACATAGGGACTGTCAGTTGCATATGTGTCCTTATTTTTCTCTTAATGCACCCATGAATGTCAATGGAAATTAACGGAAAAGGCACGAAAAAGCCACGAAAATGCCGCGAAAAACGCGCGGAAAATGCTGCATTTTTCACGCACGAAAATCGCAAACGCCAGTGGGTGGGCGCCCTAATAATGACTTTTCTTAAAGAATATCACATTTCAAATATGGATAGATGTTTGCAGATTATTCTGCCTTGATGTAACTCATGTTTCTGTTATTCCAAGCAGTCTGGTTACAGCAGCATACTATATAGATCACATGCAGTGATTAATATTGCTCGCCCCGTAGTGGACTGGATCAAAATCCACGAATAGCATATGTAGAAATCAGACCTCAGGACAGCAAGGTTTCACTGGAGCAAATATTTAAAACATCTCAAGGGATGTATATTTATTCCTCACAATTGGATAATATAGCGACGTTTCGACTGCTAGCTGCAGTCTTTATCAAGCTGTCAGGGATGTTTTAAATATTTGCACCAGTGAAACCTTGCTGTCCTGAGGTCTGATTTCTACATGTCTCTGTTATTGGTGCTGACATCTTACAAGACTTATCTGCATCCATCAAATTCTCACTGAATGGATCAGTATAGGTTGAGACCTCAAGTGCCAGTTCAGAAGAATTTTGTAAACAAACTGTTCTCTTGGTGGACCCGGCTCATGTGTTTGCCCTGATAGCCGCTGCAGAAACTCAGTTTTCCGCTGGTCCTGACAAATTGTTGGCCACCTCCAAGACAGACATAGGGAAATGGAATGTACCCCCTATGATGGTTTGTTCAAAACCAGAACACACACCCCATGGGTCGAACAGTATCCCTTTAGTTTCCCACAAGAAATGTTGATGGGGGACAAGTGTGAGACTTGGTTCCAATGGGGGTTTAGCACGAGCAAACATCTTTCTTTTTCAGTCAAGAAAAGACACAAAGAGGTGTCCATGTAGACACCTACCGCATGGTCCATGACTTCTGTGAGGGGAACAAGGTTACGGTTCTGGACTACCCCCTAGTGGTCCTCATCCGTCATGACATCCAGAGCATATGCACACAAGTGCAACCCAAGCACTTAATCTCTGGCCTGTCAGATGCAGCTCTCTTCATGCCTCATAGCATCTTTTTCCAATGTTGTACTACTTTGAACCTGGCTACTGTTTTCCGATTGAGTATCCTGGTTTACAGAGGGAGGAGAAGGAATAGGTGATCTAGGTATTGCAGATCAGCTATTTTTAAATTTTTAGCAACAAGATTCTGATCTATATGAAATAGAATATCACCATGATTGTCTAGTATTGAAGCAACAAGAAAATTCAGGTTTTAAAAATAGTAACTGGAACCCCTCTTGACAATGCATATTTTGTGCTTTTTGTAGATGGTACCAGGGTGAGGATTGATGACTCCACACCAGAAATGCAGTGGTCACACAACAAGATGTCCTAAAAGCAGAAGCTTTGCCTCCGCATGTCTCAGCACAAGAAGTGGAACTGAAAGCCCTCACTGAGGCATGTAGAGTGGCAGAAGGTAAGACGGCAAACATTTACACTGATTCCCGGTATGCATTTGGCATAGCTCATGATTACGCTCCAATATGGAAGGCCAGACAGTGTCTTACCTCAGCAGGACAGCCAATAAAGAATTATGCAGTGGTGCAGAGTCTCATGGAGGCCCTACTTCTACCTGAAAAAGTGGAGAGCTCACACCAATTCCTACACTGCAGAAGCAAGAGGCAACGCCATTGTAGAAAGCACAGCAAAGACAGCGGCCCTCAAGCCGTGGAAGAAAAGACATTGACAAAACTTTGGACATTGATATGCTAAGGACTTTACAGTTATAAACCAGCAAGGAAGAAAAGGAAAAATGCAAGGCAGAAAAGGAAAAATGCACTATAAGGGCGCCCACCCACTGGCGTTTGCGTTTTCCGCGGGAAAAAAACGCAGCGTTTTCGCGGCTTTTCCGTTAATTTCCATTGACATTCATGGGTGCATTAGGAGAAAAATAAGGACACATATGCAACTGACAGTTCCTATGTTAAAAACGCAAACGCAACGCAAAAAAACGCCAGTGGACAGGAACACATGTTATCTCTATGCCTGTGCAGGAAAAACGCAAAACGCAAAACGCAGGTAAAAAAACGCCAGTGGGTGGGCGCCCTAAACGGGAAGCAGCAGAACAGGACGGCGTATGGTGAACAGTCAACAGAACTTGCCTACCACGGTCCCTGTGCCCCATGATGGCCCAGCTGATGCACGGAAAGATGCACCTATCAAAGCAGCAATGATGTCGGCGCTTGAACCGGAACAGGTGGTCCCTGGGTTCTCTGTAACTGCTGCATTATTAGTCCAATCTTGAATGATCTGTGCCGTAGGCAACAGGGCAGAAGTACATTTGCCACATAACACTTGCCGGAGCCACTCTACCCATTTCAGGGATTGCAAATTGACTACATTCAGCTCCCACTTGTTGGGAAGTATGAATATGTGCTTGTTGTTGTTGATGTCTTTTCAGGATGAAGGCCTATCCTGTTACTAAGGTAAAGGAGCAGGTAACCGCACATTTGTACAATCAAGTGGGCAATATGAATGCTATACTCAAGGAGAAATGTATATATGTGTCACAGATGATCATTGGGGGACAGAATGCATGAATTGGGGGGCAGTAGGTTGGAACACTGGGAAAGATTGGGGATACAAGCCTCAGATTGCTCAAAATAATGACAAAAAGGGAGAATCATTGATTAGCCGAATGACATTGCTGCGGCGAGGAAAGAGTTATAGAAATCGGGACCATGGCTTAATATGCCACTGACATTGACCATTAAAAACCCAGGACCAGGTGATGCAGGTAACTACTTAAAGGGGTTGTCCCGCGGCAGCAAGTGGGTCTATACACTTCTGTATGGCCATATTAATGCACTTTGTAATGTACATTGTGCATTAATTATGAGCCATACAGAAGTTATCAAAAGTTTTATACTTACCTGCTCCGTTGCTGGCGTCCTCGTCTCCATGGTGCCGACTAATTTTCGGCCTCTGATGGCCAAATTAGCCGCGCTTGCGCAGTCCGGGTCTTCTGCTGTCTTCAATGGGGCCGCTCGTGCAGAATGCCGGCTCCGTGTAGCTCCGCCCCGTCACGTGCCGATTCCAGCCAATCAGGAGGCTGGAATCGGCAATGGACCGCACAGAAGAGCTGCGGTCCACGGAGGGAGCAGACCCCGGCGGCCATCTTCAGCAGGTGAGTATGAAGACGCCGGACCGCCGGGATTCAGGTAAGCGCTGTGCGGGTTGTTTTTTTAACCCCTGCATCGGGGTTGTCTCGTGCCGAACGGGGGGGGGGGGGGGGGGGGGGTTAAAAAAAAACAAAAAACCGTTTCGGCGCGTGACAACCCCTTTAATGGGGGTGTTGGTGCACGGGGGAACTGATAGTTCTTTGGGGAAATTTAAAATCGCAGACATGAAAGGTGACCCTAGATGGGTACAGTCATTAAAACCTGTAGTTTTAACGAATCCTCTTGCCCCCAAATTGAGAATAGACGGCAATAGAGTTATGGCTATAGCTAATCCTACCTTTGAAGATACCATGGCTATAGAGACGGGTTTTTCTGACTGCAATCTATGGCTGGAATGGATGAAATACAATGCAGACATCCATAATCAGACTAACTGTTATGTTTGCGGTAGTGCTAGGCTCCATCTGGACATGGTCCCCCTTAAGTTACCTGAAAATCATGAGACTTGTTTTATCAGTCTATATACCAACACTACCACCAATAAGACAGAGTGTGAGAGGTGGAAGAAGGAATATCCCATCGTCACTAAGGTGCCCCAATCTGGGGAAGATATTACAATATACCCTGGAAATTACACCTGCTTTGCTAATTATGGTATTGGCAGATTTTGGGGAAATTTCACTGATGGGTATTGCGCAAGCAGGAAGGATGGTGCCTGGGCTCAAAGACAGGTCCAGTCTTTGGGAGATGTCTACTGGATGTGCGGAGATGGTAAGATATGTACCAGGCTCGACGAAGACTGGACTGGGGAGTGTGCTTTAGCCATATTACCAGCAGATTATACTGAGGGTAAGAATCCCACACCACATTGTACTAAGAGAGAAGTTGATGCTCCAGGTGGTAGTTTTGATCTGCATATATATATAGATGCAATAGGAGTGCCAAGGGGGGTGCCAGATGAATTCAAGGTCAGAGATCAGGTTAAGGCAGACTTTGAGTCCTTATTTGCTATTGTCACTGTTAACAAGAATGTGGGCTGGATAAATTATATTTACTATAATCAGCAGAGGTTTGTAAATTACACCAGGGATGCTTTACAAGGGTTAGCTGACCAGTTAGGGCCCACTGCATCCATGACGTTCCAGAATAGAATGGCCCTGGATATGATTTTAGCAGAAAAAGGTGGAATATGTAAGATGATTGGTGAAACTTGCTGCACCTACATTCCCGATAACACCGGACCAACAGGTAAAGTGAATGTCACTATTAAAAAAATTAACCAGTCTGTCAGAAGAACTTAAAAGGAATTCAGGGGTTACAGATCCCTGGGACCAGTATTTTTCATGGCTGAAGGGATTAGCAGAAAGTCCTGATCCAAGTGGGTATAATCCTGGGCATCGTTTTGTTAGTCCTGCTGATTTCCTGTACGTGTATTATCCACTTGATCAAAAGGAGTATGAGTAAGGGGCTGGACAATGTGACACCAACATTTCCTGTGTTTGAAAGAGATGAAGAGCCAGTCCCTATAATGCCAACCACCGTACGTTACCAAAGACATGGAGAGATGGATTAGTACTGCGCCTTCCCCAGTCTCCTAAGATGGATTGTCAGCGGATTTCCCATCTGCCCAGGGATAGTATAAAAAACCGTAGGTTCCAGCGAGGGGGCACCCTGCGGGGTGTCAACTGGTACAGATAGAGGGTATGGATACCCGGAAGACAAGCCCAGGGAATCCATAGCCTCCTTCTTAGGCAAGGTAGGGAGCTCCTCTCCTAAGAGTAAGGCCTTGCAGGCAGTGGGGAAGCCCTGACATAGAGGAAGAGTGACCGAGGAAGTGTGCGAGGCCTGGTACTTGATCTCCATAATAAGTTTTTAGGGGGGTTTGAGAGGGAAATATATGTGTATGTTGGTAGGAAATACGGATATGTATATATATTGTTATATGTCTTTCTTTTTATGTGTATGCTAATTCTATGCTATGCTATAATGCAAAAAAAAAAAAACTTAATATGGACCTTACTGAAGCTTGATTAGATGTTATGCCAAGGCTTTACAAGGCAGAGAGAGATGTGTCCAGGGACTAGGTGAAGGTGAAGGAGAACCGGATTACGAAGACTGCGTGCTTGGCTGTTTTCCCAGAAGCACCTTATCTAGATAAAGACTGTTTAACTATGTATATGACTAACACTGCCTCAGTCGGAACCGCGGACATCACATATATGGTTATGCAGTGGATTTGAGCCAATAAGACAGATACGCACTTCTAATGACGTGATAAGGGGTATAAAATATCACGTAACCTGTAATAAAGGGTGCAATTACTTCCTGTGTGAGGAACTATACCAGACCTCCGTATGTGGTGCTTTTTCTTTAACGCCAGCAACAGGGCATTGGGGTGGGCCTGATTGATGCTGTAAGCGGTGTTACCCTGACACCCAGTCAAGGCTGAGTCAGAGAGAGCACTGTAAAAAGAGGGTGAGGGAGTACATAGCCAATTGTACCACCGTCCTCCATGATGCCTCTGCTCCATACAGCTAATCGGTGTCAAAGCTGGACACGTGGCACGAACTTGCGCTTTACACCCTGGAGGTGCTGGCCTGCCCTGCGGCTAGCATCTTGTCAGATAGGGTGTTTAGTGCAGCTGGGGGGATCATCACGGATAAGCGTACCCGCCTGTCAACTGCCAGCGCCGACATGCTTACACTCATAAAGATGAACAAAGGCTGGATTTCCCTAGACTTCTCTTCTCCACCGGTGAAAAGCAGCAGATATTAAAGATTCTTTTAGCTGCTACAGGAGAAATATGCATCCTCTCTCTAACCCCCAAAAAGGGGAGAAGTAGCTTGGTCTATTCCTTTCGGATCTTACTCCTCCTCCTCCAAAAACAGCATGTCTTCACTCTGAACTGCCAATTTTTCTGCGGTCAAAAAGGCTGTGTTAAAACCAATTTTTTCGGAGGGCTGCCTCCAGTCTCTGTTAAAAATTATTAACAACAACCTCTATCTTTAAAAAAAATGTTTATGGGTTTCACCTGCCCTCGGGGTAAACCAATTTTTCAGGGGTGTACTTGTACTCTTGGTGCACCAATTTTTCCGGCCTTCGCCTATACTCTTGGTAAACAAGATTTTTGAGGTGCTTGTCTTTATTCTTGGTACACCAATGTTATAGGGGTTTGCCTACACTGTTGGTACACCAATGTCTCAGGGGTCCGTCTATACTCTTGTTACACAAATGTTTCAGGGGTTCGCCTATACTAGTGCTACAGAAAGGTTTGAGGGGTTTGCTTATACTCTTGCTACAGAAATTTTTCAGGGGTTTGCCTATACACTAGCTACAGAAAGGTTCGAGGGCTTCGCCTATACTTTTGCTACAGAAATGTTTCAGGGGTTCACCCATACACTTGCTACAGAAAGGTTTGAGGGATTCGCCTATACTCTTGCTACAGAAATGTTTCAGGGGTTCGCCTATACTAGTGCTACAGAAAGGTTTGAGGGGTTTGCTTATACTCTTGCTACAGAAATGTTTCAGGGGTTCGCTTATACACTATCTACAGAAAGTTTTCTGGGGTCCTCCTATACTCATTGTACAGAAATGTTTCAGGGGTTCGCCTATACTATTGCTACAGAAATGTTTTAGGGGTTCTCCTATACTATTGCTCCAGAAATGTTTCAAGTTCGCCTATACTATTGCTACAGAAAGGTTTGATGGTTTTGCCTATGCTGTGGGTGCACAAAGGCTTTCCCATTGCATTGCTCAGCTATTTGACACATGCACAGAATTAATTGGGCAGAAGTGTGGGCAGAGGCCGAGGTCCTGAGCGGGGTGAAACTCTGCCATGTTTGGGCACTCTGATTTTCTCCTATTTCATACTGTCCCTGGGTTTCAGGGGCTCGCCTACAATGTGGGTGCATAAAGGTTTCCCATAGCGTTTTTTTAGCTATCTGGCACAAATACACTGAATGACTTGGGTAGGGCACAGAAGGCTTTCACATTGCGGTGTTTAGCTGTCTGACACAAACAAAGAATGAATTGAGCAGAAGTGTGGACAGAGGGCGAGGTCCTGGATGGGGTGCAACTCTGCCATGTTTTGGCACTCTGATTTCTTCATATTTAATACTATCCCTGGGTTTCAGGGGTTCACCTATGCTGTGGTTGCCAAAGGTTTCCCAGCGTGGTGTTCAGTTATCTGGCACAAATACACTGAATGATTTGGGTAGGGTGCAGAGTGCAGACAGCTTTCTCATTGCACTGTTCAGCTATCTGAAAAATACACAGAATGAATTCTGTGGGGACACATGGGTTTCCCATAGCTATGTAACTCACAGCACATTGAGTCAACCAGGTGGAGGCTGGGACCGAGTCTGACCCTGGGCCCGCTCACGTGCTTCCCACACAGGGTCCTACCTCGGTCATGGTTTCTCGGGCTTATTATGCCACCTCCTCCTCCTGCTTGGGGTGTGGAGATCAGTGCTGGTCAACATGTATTTGCTCTCGTGTTACCACAGTTATCTGAGACACTGGTTTGGACCAATCAAAAGGAGTGAAACTGAATTAATGAGCCTGATGGGGGCAACTGTGCCAGGTTTGGCCTGTGAAACTTCTTTGTGGTTCATCCAGTCTTTGGAGCAATGAAAGCAACCGTAACTGATTTAATGAGACGTTTACAGCAGTTCTAGCATCCGAGTCCACTTTATGCCCACGATTGCTGAGGGTGTGGGCAGAGGCTGAGATCCTGGGGGGGAGGGGGGATGCAACTGCGCCAGGTTTGGCCTGTGGAATTTCTTCATGGTTCATCCAGTCTTTGGAGCGATGAAAGGAACCATAACTGACGACACATTGGGTCAACCAGGTGGAGGCTGGGACCAAGTCTGACTCTGGGCCCGCTCACGTGCTTCCCACACAGGGTCATACCTCGGTCACAGTTTCTTGGGCTTAATTATGCCCCCTCCTCCTCCTCCTCCTTAGGGTCTGGGGATCAGCGCTGGTCGGCATGCATTATCTCTCGTGTTACAAATTACCACAGTTATCCAAGATACTGGGTTGGAGCGTTCACAGGAAGTGAAACAGATTTAATTAGACTTTCACAGGGTCACTGTATAACTGTGGTGGCTGCTTTTGCTACACCTCCTGCTTCAAACCAATCTTTGGTATTAGTATGCGCTGCTGCACTGTGGACATGTGTAGAAGTACTGGCATCTGAGTCCGCTTTATGCCTACGTTTGCCGCTCCTGACAATTTTGTGATGGACGTGGCATGGGATTGGAATTATGATCGTATGTCAATTTATCATCAATTCTCATAAGCATTGTGGGCTATTGCCCACACTTTCAAAGAGGGTCGCTGCCAGGCCCTGCCAACCCTCTGCAGTGTGTGTCTCCAGTTCCTCCTCATCTAAGACGCACCTATAAATAGACATGAGGCCCAGCATGTGGCATTGGGGCAGCTGAACGCTGCACAGGGAAAATTTCATGTGCGCTGTAGACTCAGGCTCATGGGGGTGGTTGGACAGCAATGCCAGCATGCAACCCAGGAGAAGAGGCAGCGATGTCACCCGCAGGCAGTGATTATCCTTGGTTGCAGCTAGTGTGGTGCTTAGCTAAGATGTTCCAGCGCATATGCCTTGCTACCTATGGTTTGTCCCAAGTAAATTGTTAGCGGGGTGACCGCCATGCTCTTGCCCACAATTTGGCTTAATAGTGCGACCTGGGAGCCTCAGTTCTATCCATGCGTGCTGCCCTGCTGTTCCCTATCCGTTTCTGTGGTGTTTCCATGACTTTCTGATGTTTTCAGGTGTTTCACACAACCTCCCCCATGCGGAGCATCGGTCAGCTTGTAAAATGCTCGAGTCTCCCATTGACTTCAATGGGGTTCGTTACTCGAACCGTGCTCTTGAGCATTACGAAAAGTTTGACTCGAGTACCGAGCACCCGAGCATTTTGGTACTCGCTCATCTCTAGTTATTACGAAAACATTATTTTGCAATATATTTTTTTACTCTCCATTTTTTGTGAATTTTTTTAGATAAGCATATCAGAAAAAAATGGGAACCAGTATGTTTTATTCAATCCCTTCTAATATTCTGTATCTCAGTGCTTGTATCACACCATCCTGACTCTAGACACTTTGCTGTGCAGCATATATTAGCATATGCACACAATGCCCAGGTATCTAGGTTTGTTCCTCATGAAGGTGCCAGGGGCAGGAGGGGCCAGTTATACTGTTGGGAGGAGTGTTGTGTTGTAATACAGGGGAGGATTGCATTGTGTGCAGGGTGTGTATGAGAGAAAACTATATGATGATAGAAACTGATCTTGCTAATACAAATCACATTAAACTTCAGTGTGGGTATGTATCAAGACAGGAGGTGTCCAACCTCCCTCTGCTTTCCAGCTCAGCTGATATTCTGTATTTCTCACTATATAACAACTGTTTATTGTATGTGCATAGCAACTATAAAATGAATACAAGGAAATTGGGGTCCTCAGATTCCTCCATTTGAATTAATGCACACTTTATACTTGTAGCTTGTGCACTTGGGAGGATATAAACCTAGCTGTGTAGTTTCCTTACCAGCTGTTCAGCAGTGCCCATCTGCATGTCTGTCTCTCAGTCTATATACACTTTGTATCTGGTTGTTTATTTATTTATTCCTTCATATTTTGTACTTTTACCTTTTATTTGTCAATTTTCCTTTTTTTTGTAACAATATTTTTTTATTGAATTTTCAATAATACATACATGGGCATAGCAGATTTATAAAAAGATGCCTCTTCTTAATACATTGATATAGCTACTAGCCTTGTATCTTTGGAGTATAGAACGTCTAATAACATAGTAGCAATCAGATATTATCATATGTTGCATTTTTCATTGCTATTTTCGGAATTAACATTACACAAGAATGAACAAGGCCTGGCCGGGGCCAATTCAAAATACAGGAAGGAATAGAAAGGTATGGAGGAGAGTATAAAGGTAGGGGTGGGGTGGGTGGAATTCTCTCTCAGGGCTGACCACAAAAGGGGGGCAAAGATACTAGAAAGGTGGGATTAGGTTATTAGGCTCAACCCTGCTGTAGGGAAGGTATAATTTATCCAAATACTGAGGAATTTATCATTTTTTTATCTTCTGTTTTCGAGGTTAGTTTTTCGTTTATGAGATACCAATTCATTCGGCGTTTAACTTCGGAGAAGTCCAGAGAAGCTTTACGCCAGGAATGAGCAATAGTTTGTTAGTTTGTTTTGTAGCTAGGAAAATAAATGAAATTAGTTTTCTAGAATTTGTGGGTATATTTTCGATCTTTACTTACTTATTCCTTTATATTTTGTACTTTTACCTTTTATTTGTCAATTTTCCTTTTTAATGTTTACTCTTGTCAGGCTGAGGTTGTATCACTTATATAGAAAGACCCAAATGTATACACTAACATGCTCATAAATTGAATAGCCAAACATATCGTATATCAAAAAGTTTGCCCATTCTGTATATGTTTGGCTGTTCTGCGGAAAGCTTTAAAGGGGTTGTCCCGCGGCAGCAAGTGGGTCTATACACTTCTGTATGGCCATAATAATGCACTTTGTAATGTAGATTGTGCATTAATTATGAGCCATACAGAAGTTATAAAAAGTTTTATACTTACCTGCTCCGTTGCTGGCGTCCTCGTTCCCATGGAGCCGACTAATTTTCGCCCTCCGATGGCCAAATTAGCCGCGCTTGCGCAGTCCGGGTCTTCTGCAGTCTTCTATGGGGCCGCTCGTGTAGAATGCCGGCTCCGTGTAGCTCCGCCCCGTCACGTGCCGATTCCAGCCAATCAGGAGGCTGGAATCGGCAATGGACCGCACAGAAGCCCTGCGGTCCACGGAGACAGAGGATCCCGGCGGCCATCTTCAGCAGGTAAGTATGAAGACGCCGGACCGCCGGGATTCAGGTAAGCGCTGTGCGGGTTGTTTTTTTAACCCCTGCATCGGGGTTGTCTCGCGCCGAACGGGGGGGGGGGGGGTTAAAAAAAAACAAAAAACGTTTCGGCGCGGAACAACCCCTTTAAATGCTCCAGACAAATGCAATCACTGAAGCACGCATCTAGTATGGAGCTATACTGCATATTTAATGGATTCAATTCAAGCTTCTCGCCCCTAATTTATAGCTAGCTTTACTTAAGGAAATCATTAATAGCATTCATAGATGTATAACTCAATGTATTCAACTTTTGACATTAAATTAATATGTACCTGCAATGTTGTATTGACATGTCAGAAGTTTAGGCCATTGAAGGTCCAAGCGATGGAACTCCCACTGAAACAAAGGGGTAGAAGTGCGATCTAAGCAGCATAATATATAGATTCCTATCCTTTTCATGAGCCCATACACGACTAGCCCAATTTCTCAGACGATAGGCAGAGCTGAACACAGTAGAAAGGACAAAGCATTGGGTTGAACAATTCTGTCTCTTCGTTTCAGCAATTAGTAGGGTCTCAGCACCCCCTCATTGATCAAAACAATAGTCAGTTCACAATAGCATGCTAAACGTTTCCTAAAATTAGAGGTACACCTGTAAGGTGACTACAAACTGTTTTATAAGCCATTTAAGGCTATGACAAGTTATGGACCGTTGCTATGTAATCTGCATAATTAGCATTTTCATTTACAGCATTATGATAATATCATATATGACGCTTTGGCTATTACTCGAACGAGTATCGCTTTTTTCGGGTAACTGCCTACTTGGGCAGAAAGATTTGGGGGGTACTGGGAGGCAGTGGGGTGGAGCGGAGGGTAGTAGGGGGGAACAGGGGGGAGCTCTCTCTCCCTCCCGCTTCCACGCGCAACCCCAAGCATCCAGCAATTAAATGACATTCTAGAAGAATTGTATGGTTGTGAATTCTGTGTATTCAGTTGAAAATAATTACAGCACTATATACTCGTGTTACTGGGATATTCAAAACCTTTAATGAGACTCTTCAGCTGCCATGTGAGCTTAAAGGGGTTCTACAATTTTAAGAGATAATGTTGATTCAACTGAGCATAACTGCTGAGAGCTTGTAATGTACGTCTTGTCAAAATTCAGTCCTGAGGCTGAGATCTCTGGGGCTGTAGCAGCAGACTCTCGGTGAGTTTATTTACTTGTAGGGGAGTGGAAGCGCCCCCTTGCTGGTTGTGCGTGCCTAACTATTAGGGTGTTTCATTTTTCCAAATGTGTGATTTTCATATGACTTTTCTTACGCCCTGAGTCTCAGGGATGTAAAAGATATATATGCCAAATTTCAAGAAGATTGGATAATATTTAGGGGTTGCATACATTGATCACTTTTATATCAAGCTACTGAAATTTCTAATATTAACCCTTTGCAATCCAATTTTGGATTCAGGGTTTCCTAGAGGGCTTTCTTTTTCTGCAATTATACAATGGCGCCATCTGCTGGCTAGAGCCAGTACTGCTGTATGGGACATGCTGGAGAGTCCCCCGACAACAGAGCGGCTAGTAATATATAGCAAGAATACCCTGCCGGACGTCTTCCGACATCGGAGCTCTACAGCCTTCAATTAGAATGTCTTCAGACGTCAGACAGTGGATTGGAAAAGGTTAAAGTGCTTTGTACTAATGGGCTTCTCATGTATTTCTCTATTTGACAAGCAAGTACTTCATTTATAGCAACTGCAAAGAACCTTGCCCACAATGTTTCAAACATTTCCGTATCTTCAGCTACCCATTACCGAGTTCGGGCAATCAATATTAGTAAAATGACAAAAAAAATCGAAGAGTTACGCTTTGAAAATCCTCCTCTTTTGGTCTTGCATTGAGATAGTAAACTGTTGCTCTCAGTTGCCCATGGAAGTGTCAAAATTTTGGAAGATAGAGTTGCAGTTCTAGTGACTGGCAAAATTTTTGAGCATTTGCTACGTGTACCTGTTGCCCTGAAAGGCACTGGTGAGCAGATGGCTAAAGTAGTTATTTGGGAAGTGGACTGATTTGGGCTATGTCACAATGTGATCGGTATGTCTTTTGATACTACAGCATCTAATACAGGACTGATCCAAGGGGCATGTACAAGAATTGAAAGGTAATTCGGACGAACATTGTTGTGGTTGGCTTGGCATAATCACACCCATGAACTAATATTGAAATGAGTGTTTGAGGAGTGTTGTGGCATACCCATCAAATGGTCCTGACATCCAGATTTTTCGGAAGTTCCAAAGTCTGTGGGCTTCACTTGATAAGAAGTCACATACGACAATGCTTGATGAAGAAAGACCCATTCAAGGCTTTCTAGCAGAACAACGAGTGAAAAGGGTTAACTCCATCCAAAATGTCCTAAAAGACGGAAGTCATCCAAGAGAAAACTACAAAGAGTTATTACAACTCTCACTCCTAGGAGGTTGGTCCAAAAACAACTTCAGTTTCAGGATCCCAGGGGCTCTGCCCTCCACCGTGCCTGATGCAAAGGCAATATTTGTACTTAAAGTTGTCCTCTTCACTAAACAGTTGAATATTCCTCAATGAGAATTGAAAGGAATGAAACGCGTTACACATTTTGTCAGCCTCATATATGTTCACTTTTGGAATAAGGCAATTGTAAGTCGATGAGCTCCAAAGAATGATTTGGATATGCTACAGCTTCTGAGCACTTACCCAGATGCAGACGTCAAAAAAGGGCTCTCACAGTTGCTAAGAGACACCTTTGGTATCTGTCAGAAACAAACCTAGCATTGGATTTTTTGGACGAAGGTATTACTCAGGCTGATGAGGAAAATATGACTAAAAATTTTGGAATCAAACCTGCAAAGAAGAAGGAAATGAAACGGTTCGAGGGTAAAAACCTAGTTTTTGAAGGAAAAGGCCTGAGCCATTTCGTTACTAATAATAATTTAGTTACTTTGAATTGTTTGGGATCCATGATGTGACAGAATACTGCAGTGGTTCTCTAAGAAGCCATGTGAACGCTCTTAAGGTGATCAATGATACCGCAGAAAGAGGAATTGCTCTGATAAAAAAGTTTAAGGAATCGGTCAGGGGCGAACAACAAAAACAATTCTTGTTGAGGGTCGAGCATCACAGAAAAGTCGCCACCAAGCGAACAAAAGAAGGGATTGCATGGTTCAAAGTTGATTAATATAACACATGTTTTGCCTATCATACTACCTATTCATCTTAGTGTCTAGTTTTAGTATTTTAAGTTTGTGATTTCTAGTCTTCCCAATAAAAGTAATTAACATTGAAAAATCATCTGTGAATATTATCCAATCTTCTTGAAATTTGGCATATATATATATATATATATATATATATATATATATGTTTTACATCACTGAGACTCAGGGTGTAAGCAAAGTCTGCAAAAATGTTACATTTTATTTTTTATCCTTACAAAACAAGCACCCTACTAACTATATATATATTTGATATTTGTGTTAGTTATACTTTATTTGAAAGGAAAAGTTATCTTCTTATCTTATGCATCCCTCCTATGGCACCTGTTTCTATGGCACTGTAAATGCAATGGCTCTCGGGGGTTTAGTGTCATACAATAAACCATACATACCTGCCAAGTTTTGAGCAACGAAAAGAGGGTTAACTTTAGTGATGCGCTACGCGTGCTGTGCAAATTTTTAGGACAGACCACGCCCCTTTTATGCTAAGTCATGCCCTCTGTATCCCATAATAGTGCCCTTTAGTGACCCCCTTATAGTAATAATGACTGAATCTGGGACTGTCCTGCCAAATCTGGGATGGTTGGGACAAGTTCTGTATTGTAGTATACTAGCAATCAAATGATCGTGTCTTCAAGGGCACTGAAGGGACAAGAAAAAAAGGCAAATAAAGTTTAAATTAAAAAAGTAAATCAAAAATATTTTTTCCTACAAAACTCCCTTTTTATGGAAAAAAATACACAACATTAGGTATCACTGTGTTGATAAAGACCTGCAGCACTTACAATATTGCTCCCCCCACATTGCAGAATGATAGTGGAGCACACAGCACAAAATATCACATCAGAAGCACCAAACAAGTGCCAAAGTGCAGCACAAAATATCACCCCAACAGCGCCAAACAGCTACTGTGCAGTATAAAGTATCGCCTCGCCAACACCAGATGATTACCACAGTGCAGCACAATTAGCAACATTTTATACCATCCCTCACACACTGGCAGGGGCAGCATTTTAACCCCACTCTCACAGGTAGCAGCAGCATTTTAGCCAACCGTCCCACCCTCTCCCCACTATCAACAGGGTGTTTCAGTCTCGGACATATATTCGTTGAAAACCCGATGGTATGGTGTAAGTTACATGAGAGCGCAAGCTGTTAACTACACTGTGAGCCGTCACATGGGCAGTACTATTTAACCCCTTGAGTGGCACGCCCGGAAATTTTCCGGGACGAGCTCCACTGATTTCCGGGCTATGTATCACTATGGGAGCTGCAGAGCACAATGCCACAAGCTGTGACAGTGTGCTCTGCCTGCACAGCCCCACACAGAGCAGTGCAAGGGCTTTGAAAAACCAGCAGAAGATATTGCCGACATGCCGGCAATCTCCTGCACTGGTTTGTTTACAGGTTGCCATAGAGACCATCGGCTTGTCAGAAGCAAGCCGATGGTCTCTGTGGCAGGGAGAGCTGGTTGTTAGCTGTCAGAGGACAGCTAGGTACTAGCTCTTACAGCAGAGATCAGAGAAAACCTCCGATCTCTGCTGTGTTAACCCTTTACATGCTGCAGTCTATGTGACTGCAGCATGTAAAGGGTTGTCACTGCAGCATGTAAAGGGCTGTCACCATCAGACCCCCGGAATGTGATCAGGGGTCCTGATGGGTCCCTGTGGAAGTCCCCTAAAGGGACAAAAGAAAAAAAAATGTAAAAAAAAAAAAGTAAAAATTAAAAAAAAAATAATAAAAACACTTGTCTCCCTTTACTTTGTAAAAAATCAAAAATATAATCACACACGTGGTATCCATGCGTCGCAATGACCCAGAGAAGGAAGTTAATACATTATTGAACCCCTTAATGACATGGCCCCTTTTTTTCTTTTTTCCCCATTTCTTTTTTTCCTCCCCCCTGTTTAAAAAATCAGAACTTGTCCCGCAAAAAACAAGCCCTTATATGGCTGTGTCAATGGAAAAATGAAAAAGTTATGGCTCTTGAGACGCAACTGCAAAATTAGTTGAAATTCAATGATTAGACCATTTTAAAAAACCTGCCCTGGTGGGCACGACAGGGTGGTAGGAAACCCGCCACTCAAGGGGTTAAATGAGTAAATTTCCATCAATAGTGAGTCAAGAGATAGTGAGCACAGTGCTACAAGAGAGGTGGTGAACCAGTGCAAGAGTGATGCAGCGTACCCAAAAGGGCTAGTGACTGCTAGGGCCACCGTGGGCATATGCCCTTGCTGTGCGCATCAACCCCTCATTTATAACTGCTCCAAGGGAGGTTTGTGTCGTCCCTAAACTCACCTAAGGAGAAGAACCAAACTAAGGGCTTCAACAGATAAGCATGTAACGTAATACGCTCGCTCCTGCGCAACTATTTTGTGCGGTGAATGAGTGTATTTAGCGCTCGTGTCTGCGCAAATGTGAAGCGTATTTGTGGAGGTACCGCGCATTCATAGGAGAAGAGGAATCAGCCTGCCCTGATTTAAAAGGGTAATTAGCCTAACAAGGTGCTGAGGATCATGGGTATGTGCTGCGTTTAGCGCATATTCGCGAGGGCAGATGTGTGGGCATGTGCGCTGCCCATAGACCTCGTTGGTGCGCAGACAAGCTAGGGCAGATCCTGTTTTTTTATGCCTGAGGAAACAAAAAGATGTAAGAATGAACCTGATGAAATCAATGGGTTTTATTTCCTGTCTTATGCGCTTGGGAATTTCTTGCGTCCATAATCGCTGCATATCACATTTGTCTTTCGAAGCCCTCACATTGTGCCCAAAGAAGCTAAAGGACGTCAGGACTGTGCCTGAGGCTACAGGCCACATGTCTAAGACAGGGCGGATGAAGTAAGCCACCGACTGATACCAGGCCTGGGCACAGAGGAAGCTTAGCTTATAGGGCTCAAAGTAGCAGGCAGATTCCCTTTAAATAAAAACAGTGCTGCCTACATATGGTTATCTCTGGCATGGCTTATTATCCAAGCCTGGATAATGGGATTTTCAAGCGAAATACTATTAATCACCTGTCATCAGGATTGGTCATCAATAGTTGATCGGTCAGGGTCTGTCGCTTGGGATTCCAACCTATCAGCTGAATGGGCGCATGCTGTCAGTGCTGCAATAACACAGAGATCTGAGCAGGAAACCTCTGCGCCGACCTGGCAATTGTAACTGCAGGCACAGCTGTCATTGATTTCAACGGGAGCCGTGTCTGCAGTTACAAGTGCCGGCCACTATACAGAGTTCGGCGCGGAGGCTTCCACTCTGACCTCTGTATATTTGGAGTGGAAGTCTATGTGCCAACCTCCCACGTAGTGGCCAACACTTGTAACTACAGGCATGGCTCTCATTGAAATCAATGGGAGCCATGCTTGCAGTTACAAGCGCCGCCCACAACACAGAGGTCGGTGCTGAGGCTTCCGCTTCAACCTGTGTATTATTGCGGCGCTGATAGCATGTGCTCACTCAGCTGATTGGTCGGTGTCCCAAGCGACGGACCCCGGCCCATAAACTATTGATGACCTATCCTGATGATAATTCATAGTATAGTAATCAATAGTATTTAACTGGAAAACCCCTTTAAGGGATCACATGCTGGATGAAAGGTAACCACCTATAGGCAGCACTGAAGAGCCAGTTCTTTATAAGGCTAGCTTCACACTGGTGAGCATGATATGGGGACATAAACCCTGACCACATATCACACCCCCCACCATGTGAAATCCCTGAGGATGTGAGACGTTTTTATGTCAAAACAGCCTTGCATCACTCTGGGGAAGAGGGAATAAGGCAGTCTGAAGTTTGTGTAAGCCATCTTGGGTGGCTAAACATCAGACCCAGAACTGGTTAATGGCAAGTCATGTATCCCCCCTCCTCGCCCACCCCCGTCCCTTCTGTTCCAGGAAAGTATTTTGTCCCCAAAATGGAGGCTTACTTTATCTTTTTCATATTGTTAACAGGCCCAACACCAGTCTGTTGGCCACCCAGTCGAGAATACTAGAAATACTGACAAATTTTCAATCCTGGATAATAAGGCTAACTTCAATGGGAGACCCGCGATGCACCGCCGACTCCACTGCAAACAATGGGCCTGTGATGCAAGAGCATGCAGGAGATAAAGCATGCTGCAATTTGTTTCCTGCCTCGCGGTGCCATGCGGGAAAGAATCGCTTGTGTGTTTGCCCCTATTCAAAAGAATGGGGTTCATATTTGTGCTATCTTGCACAATTTTCTCTCCAATATGAAGCCGGTCTAAAAAAGAACTATTTTGCACACCTTTTTTCTCAGCAGGGAGCGTTGCTGGGTCTCTTGGTTTTGCATGGAGATAATCTTGTAAAACTGATAGCTTTTCTGCTATACACTATACAGTTGGTGCTAGTGTGAAACCCTGATGCCTTTTAAGTAATATTTCTGAGCATTAGGCTTTACTCTCAGGGTGTATTTTCAGTCTGTGTGCTGTCGGAGTCTACAACAGACTCGGAATCCCATGGTAGCCAATGCGGCTATTGATGCATATGGATCTTCACATGATCCATCGATCTGTGTGACAATATGGCAGCATCTCCTATTCTGGTATTTTTCATGGATGAGAATAGGAGAGGCTCCATGAACATCGCACATCACACGGACGGTGTATTTGTGCTATCCGATGTTTTTGTGATTTTGCAGACAGCACATGGACATGTAAATTTAGCTTTAAGCTACCTACACACAGCCCGATGCGCTTTTGCGGCAATACAAGGCGTTTTTCTGTCAAAAAGGCCTCTCATCACTTTAATAAAATTGCGATCCTTTCACCCGCGTAGAAGGATCAGCAGGAGATTCCCATTGTTACTGATGGGAAACCTCGTATCACACTCACGTGCTCATCTCATGCCGAGGGATATCTTTTACTCTCCCATTGAAAAGAAGGAGCGATGCTTTCTCAGGAACACAAAAAGATAGGACATGCAGCAATTTTTTTCCTGCACCACACATATATATAACTCCATTCAAAAGAATGGTGTTCATATTCGCGCAAGATTTATGCGCCTCGCTGAATTTAATCACACCGTGTGCCTGGTGGAGGAGCCGGCAATGTCCTTGTAAATTCCTCCATCTCTTATCACTGAGTTTTGCTCTTTCTTTCATGTCGACTTTCTCCTGCACTGCAGAGCAAGAACTGCCCTTAAATACTTCCCCGGGTTACTGCGGCATCAAGAATCCGTACGCATAGCACCACCTACAGGCTCTCCATTTCAGTACTTGGAAGGTACAAGAACTTAACTGCATACCAAAATAACATACAATATAGTCATCATCGCTATCTCTCTGATGATGCACCCCATACCAACGCTGATCATATGAGCAGCTCTGGCCAATCACAGAGCAGGCTTAGGCCATTGGTAATCAATCCTAACACTACTATTGCACTATGAACAATTAGGAAGTCTTAAGAAGGTTAACGGCCATCATGGCCAGCTGAAAATTTGATTCCCAAAAGATGCCCAACAAAATCAACTGCAGGTAATATAGCGCCTCCAGGACATATGCGAAGTAACAAATGAATCCAAGGTAATTTCTAAGCAACTAAAAGCATTTCTCAGATTAGCTAATGTTGATGTTCATGAGTCCACCATCAGGAGGACACTAAACAACAATGGTGTGCTGGTAGTGTGGTGGAAGTCCAGTATTCCTATATTTTGGGCCTTGGCAGTAGACAGTTATCAATTTAACATTCTGTATACATACTTCTATCTTGCTACAAATATAGTTCATGACAGTTGTGCAATAAGTACTTCCTACATATGAAAGTATCTGTTTTTCATAACTCTGCTGACAAAGATGGAATTTAGCCCGTAACCAACATGTATAAATATATTTGACTGTCCAGCTGCATGCACTAATACGGAACTAGGAATCAGACATGGACAACCGCAGAAATTACCCAAGCAATTTTACTGGAAACGTATGCAAATAACATGGGAGGTTTGTGCAATTTATAGTTCATGATGTAACATCCAATCATATCGAAGGAACCCCACGTGGCTCCAAGACAACCCACTCATTTCATCCACCACCTGATGGCCAATCACAGATGACCGGAGGATGGAAGAATTGCAAGATGCTTATCCAATAATTAAACAATACGTTGTATGCATGTAATTTTTGACCTGCCCAGATGGGCGGATATGTTAAACTCTTAAAATAGGCTACACGCCGATCATTAAAGTTAGAATTGAGGAAGCTAGGCATGCTGAACCCCGTGTCAGTGTGAAAAACTTCTTATGCGCATTATCAATTCAGAATTAATATGGAGGGCTGTAAACATTCCAAATTGAGTAAGGCGTGGTTCCGCAAAGGAAGGTTCCTCGTCAGCTGGTGGCCCGTACGGGGAGTGATCGATAGGTTCCATAGAATTCGGACAGAAGACACGGACATATGCGACCTTGGACTTGGTGGGCCCAAAATATCATCAGAACACGGTGAGATAAATTAATTATCTATACCTGTGTGGCTAAGTTCAGGCTCGCCTATGTGCCGTGCCAGGCCGAATTATTTGGATCCGCACGACGACAGGTACTTCTTTAAGTCTCGATCACTCGATAAGAACCTGTCATAAGATATAAAGGAATGTTTACATGCCTGTCGTTTTGAGAGTACTGGTTGGTTGGCAAGGTCAGTGAATTGCTTTAAGGGAGAGGAAGTCCCCGCGGGGGCCCCCTGCTCGGGTCAGGTTTGGAGATAAAGCCTCAGAGTCAGGGGGGCCTGTCGGGGTAGTTTGACTAGGTGGTCCTGCTCTGGTCAGGTTTGCAGTCTACAGCCTTGGAGTCAGGAAACGGTCAAACGTCTGGACAGGCAACGCTGCTCCGTTAGAGTCTGGTAATAGACCTAGGAGGGGGGCCTGCCAGACAGTATCCCGAGGGGCAGTTTAGACCAAACCAGCCGTACTGGTGCTCCGTCTATTTGTCTGTCTTGCCACCCATGTCTTGAGAGTACTGGTCGAGTGGCGATATCAATAGCTGCCTCGAGGGAGGACCTGTACGGGGTGTTTCCACTCCTGAGGGAGGAGGGAGCCGTTCAGGTGGCCTGTTGCAGAGACCCATCAGTGGGAGACTGCCAGAGATAAGTCTGATATGGGATTTCCGCTCCTGCTAGGCCTGCTTGTAGGGTCCGGGAGAAGGGAGCTATCAGACAGTATCCCGAGGGGCAGTGAGACTAAGCCAGTTGTACTGGTGCTCTGTCTATTTGAGTGTGTCTACAAATATTTGTTTATTGTTTGAACGTTCATGAGTAGATCCCTCCATCTGAGGGTAGATCAATAAACTGTGTATTGACAGAAATGCTAGAGACTCTAGGGCGGGGCATACTGTGTCCGGCGTCTGAGGAGACTTCTGTAATCATAAATCTGGCAGCCATGATTGAAATTGAAAGGCAGCAAACAATGTACCAAGGTTAATTCTTACACCCTCCAGGAAAGTGTGGAAGGGGTGGAGAGTCAAGTTATCATTGATTAATCAAGCAATCTTTCTGTGTGTCCTACCTATATAAAGTTAGTGTGCTTGTCCGTTGTGTAGAGCTAATCCTGCTGAGTTGTTGTATAGAAATAGTTTGTTTGTTGGTCATATAGAATTAGTATCAGTCCTGCTAAACTGTAAGAAGGGAGTGTTAGCAATGAGAATGCATTGGCTGGGTTATAGCCAAGATAATGCACCGTACACAGCGGCGCGCTGTGGGTTTGGACTTTATAGGTTAGGTTGCGTTATTGGATCCCTTCTAGTAAAAGACAGACTACTAAACTATATTGCTTTCGAATTGTTAAACGTTAATAATAGCATAGAAGCATAGGCTTGTGCCCGTAAGTGTGTTTGGAGAAAGGAAAAAAAAAAAGAGCTGCTAACTACATTTAAAAAGAGGAAGTGGAACTCTCAATAGAAGCGGAACAATTATTGTGCTGTTACATTTGTTAGTTATTTAACTAATATTGGATGTTGAAACTACTAGTATATCTTGTTATGGAATCTAATCTTTGTGACAGAAGTTACAACATAATATATGTGATTTATGCATTAGACGTTAGAATTTCTCTAAGTGTCAGAAAAGAGGAAGTGAAGGTGGGCTGCAATGGCGTCTGTATTAATATACAAAGACACCAGCTTAGTGAATAGAGAGAATTGCAGTACATTACCAATCAGATGGAGATGCCCGGCATCTAATACTGCATCTGCCCGGTCGCCGGAAGTCTGACAAAAATTGTTGTAAAAGTGAAAATTAGCCACGTACTCCCGTTATCTCCCTTATAATCCTGTCGCTGGGCTGTCACATGAGTAAGAGACCTAAAAAGAGGAAGTTACTTGCCCGGTAGTCCCAGCACAAGTAACGTATATTCACAGACAATATAGAATAAATAAACTACAGGGAGAAAGAGAGACGGTAGAGAAGCCAAGGAATAGGAAACAAGCAGGTAACGATAAGGCCAGGTATCCACAGGAGGAACGGGGCAGATTGACCCGTAATTTGTAAAATGTAAATTGTGTGATGCATAAGACTTTATCTTTATTGAGTTGTGATGTGTACCCAAGGACTGCCAAACATTGAATGAGGGAATAAGGAAGTAAGTGATTAGCCACACTCAGAAGGGTGGAGCTTGATGATGCAAGAACACGTCTCTAATCCAAGGAGGGGGTAAGAATCATAGATAGCCAGAAGGAAAAGTTTTGTTTTTTCTCCTGTCCCAAACTCAGCTTTCCACGGATCCTGACAAATTATGGGACACCTGCAAGACAGGCATAGGGAAATTGAATGTATCAACCATGATAATATATACGAGACCCAGATACACACCCCTGGGTCAAACAATATCCCCCTAGATAATAAAAAAAAAAAAAAAAAAAAAGGGGGGTGAAGGGTCAGCCACACATGTTAGGTGCTGTGTGCTGATGCTTTGGAAAAAACTGCCAACCGGCCACAATTTCACTGTTAATTTCTCTTGCAGAAGGCTGTAAGGCCTCCAAAGACTAACCAAGTTCTGCAGGCCATACCTGTACATACACCCGTTGCCAAATTCCGCACCTTTCTGGACCTTGTTTCATACTGCCACCTATATGACAGTATTGACACAAAAGCACGAAGGACAACCACAGCCATGAGGGTGGATCCAGTGACTTGAGGAGCTCCCTCATCTGCTTTTGCGGTGGCAGCAGTACAGGCAATGGTTGACAAATCTTCTAAGATGGTATTGGACTACCCCCTAGTGGTCCACACCCCAAATGACACCCAGAACATGCTCATGCAAGTGCAACCCAAGCACTTATCTCTGGCCTATTAGATCCGACTACAATGTGCTCTTTCCATGCCTCCCCCAATATTGCTCTGAGCTTCCCAATGTTGTAATACCTTGGATCCGGCTACTCTTCTTTTAATCAGGTATTCCTGGGGGAAGGGGAGGCATAGGTGATTTGAGTATGGCGGATCAGCTATTTTTTAAATAGCATTATTGTAGTGATGTACACACTGTTAATGATGCATATTTTGAGTTTTCTTTTGTAGATGGTATCAGGGTGAGGATTGATGATTCCGAACCAGATATGCAGAGGTGACACAACAAGATGTCCTAAACGCAGAAGCTCTGCCTCCGCATGTCTCAGGGCAAGAAGCGGAACCGGAGGCCCTCACTGAGGCGTGTGGAGTGGTAGAAGGTAAGTCGGCAACTTTTTACACTGACTCCTGGAATGCATTTGGCATAGCTCATGATTATGGCCCAATATGGAAGGCCAGACAGCTTGTTATCTCAGTAGGACAGCCAATTAAGAATGGTGCAGCGGTGCAGAGTCTCATGGAAACCCTACTACCACTACCTGGCAATGGAGAATCCACACCGATTTCTACAACGGAGAAGCGAGAGATGACACCCTCGTCGACAACACAGCAAAAGCAGCGGCCCTCAAGCCGTGGAAGAAAGAAGAATAGATACTGACAGCATGAGTCAGTGATAAGACTTTGGACTTTGATAAAACCTTTGGACTTTGATAAAACCTTTGGACTTTGATAAAACCTTTGGACTTTGATAAAACCTTTGGACTTTGATAAGACTTTGGACTTTGATATGTCAAGGACTTTACAGTTACAAGTCAACGAGGAAAGAAAGCAGATGGGCTAAAATACGGGAGCGACAGCACAGGACGGCGTATGGCGAACAGTCAACAGAACTTGCCTACAGAGGTCCCTGTTCCCCATGATGGCCCAGCTGGTATACAGAATCAAAAGCAGCGATGACAGCGACACTGAACAAGAATGGGTGACACCTGGGTTCTCTGTAGCTGCTGCATCATTTGTCCAGTTAGCATGATCTTTGCCATATGCGAGTCCGGACAGAAGTAAGGTGGCCATATAACACTTGCCTTGACCACTCTACCCATTTCAGAGATTGCCAATTTGACCACATTCAGCTCACACCTGTTGGGGAGTATGAATATGTGCTTGTTGTTGCTCGAGTCTTTTTCAGGTTGGAGGCCCACCCGGATACTAAGGTAAATGAGCAGATAACCACACAGAAATTCATGAATGAGGTAATCTGCAGATATGGGGTACCAGAAGTAATTGAGTCGAACAAAGGTACACACTTCACAGGTGAAATAATGCAACACATCATGTCTGTTTTGGGGTATATTCCAGGCTTTTCACACACCCTACCATCCACGGAGTAGGGGGAAAGTAGATACGAAAGGCAATAGAGAAAATGGGTAAATTTTGAATTGAGTGTCTTTCATTACTTTTTCTTTTTCTTAGGAGGATACATGCCACAGAAGCTGAATTTGGGGAATGATTTTCTTGTTAATTTTGTCATAGGCCTCTCCAAAGGAATTGTTAGTAATGCATTCTGCAGTCTCTGCTTTCCCCAGGTCCTACAGATGAGTGTCTACAGATTAATTTAATTCTAGAGATCAGGTTAAAGCAGGTTTTGATTCCTCATTTGCTTTTGTCACTGTTAATAATAATGTAGATTGGATGAATTATATCTCTTACAATGAGCAGAGGTTTGTAAACTACACCAGAGATGCTTTGCAAGGGTTAGCTGACCAGTTAGGGCCCACTGCATCCATGGCGTTCCAAAATAGAGTGGCCGTGGATATGATTTTCGCAGGAAGAGGTGGGGTATGTAATTTCCTGTACGTGTATTCTCCCTTTAATGTGACCAATGTTTCCCTTGTTTGAAAAAGATGAAGAGCCAGTTCCGATAATGCCAACCAGGTACGTTACCAGAAGAATGGAGAAATGTACCAGTACTGCGCCTGCCTCAGTCTCATAAGATGGACTGTCAGTGGACTTCCCATTTGCCTAGGGAAAGTGCAGAAGACCTTAGGTTCCGGCGAGGGCACACCCTGTGGGGTGTTAACTCGTACAGATAGAGGGTATGGATGCCCGGAAATAAGCCCAGGGAATCCACGGCCTCCTTCTGAGGTGAGGTAGGGATCCCTCCCCTTTTAGGAGTAGGGACTTACGGGCAGTGGGAAAACCCTGACGCAAGGGTGAGGGGAACTGGACGTGTTCACCATTAGGACTATCTCCAGGAGGGACATTGGTGTGGGTGAAGATTAAGGAGTCCCACGCCGTGCGTACCTGTGCACGCTATTAGTATTGTAACATTATGCTAGAGCGAGAAGAGAGGCTCCTGGTGATAGTTTTGATCTACACGCATACATTGACATCATAGGATAGCCAAGGGGGGTACCTGACAAGTTTTAAAAATTAGAGACCAAGTTAAAACTAGATTCGAGTCCATTTTCCCGATCATTAGGGTAAATAAATGTTGACTGGATTAATTATGTTTATTATAATTAACAGCGGTTTATAAATTATACTAGAGACGCCTTATAGGGACTAGTCGACCAATAGAACCTACCTCGACTACGACTTTCCAAAATAGAATGGCACTAGGTACGATTTTAGCCAAAAAAGGGAGTGTCTGTAAGATGATAGGGGAGACTTGTACCTACATTCCAGACAAAACGTGACCCACAGGTAAAAACGCAGTTGCCATTAAGAAGCTGACCGCACTAACTAAAAAGAGCTAACCTTAGTCTGTTTTCCTCAGTTAGGTACCTAACAGGAGAAGGAAAAAATATAGGAAAATAAGTTTTGGAACATTGTGTATTTAGAACACTGTGATAGGGTTTTGCTAAGACTTTGCTTTATTTTATCTGCAGTGCACTCTGCTTATGTCCACACAACATGCCGGTGTTACAACGCCCCTGGTCCTGTTACCTTGCCGCCTCTGGAAAAGGGAAGTGGGAATAATCAGCTTGTAGCTCTTTCCTTCGAGACTAATATATATGATAATGCACTTACTAATAAGACAGGGGTTCAGTCATGTTGATCAGTCATTAGATAGTCCTGACTTTGCACTCTTGTTGATGAATCGAGGTAACGTCAAGAAGGCGGGGTTCTATACAAGGTATGCAGAGTTTACCTGAAATAGTGAAAGTCGCACCTCTCCTAACCTGATTATATTTGTCACCTTTATAGTCATTCTAATTTCTGTTTGTCGTTGCATACAGTGTATTCCGACCCTGATGACTGCCTGGTCCACCTGTCCCACTACGACGTCCAACAAAAAGCCCACTGTCAGCGCAACCGTCGTCATCATGGATCCAGAATGTGATGATGTCGAACCATCCTATACCCCCATGGCAGTAGTAGGCCCAGTCGTCTACAAAACAATGCGAGTCTAGGGTCAGCGGTGGGGGATTGGGGTGGGACGGAGCAGGGCGAGTTTAGTGAAACAGATAGTTTCAAGGGGGGTCTGTGGTGGAAGTCCAGTATTCCTATATTTTGGGCCTTGGCAGTAGACAGTTATCAATTTAACATTCTGTATACATACTTCTATCTTGCTACAAATATAGTTCATGACAGTTGTGCAATAAGTACTTCCTACATATGAAAGTATCTGTTTTTCATAACTCTGCTGACAAAGATGGAATTTAGCCCGTAACCAACATGTATAAATATATTTGACTGTCCAGCTGCATGCACTAATACGGAACTAGGAATCAGACATGGACAACCGCAGAAATTACCCAAGCAATTTTACTGGAAACGTATGCAAATAACATGGGAGGTTTGTGCAATTTATAGTTCATGATGTAACATCCAATCATATCGAAGGAACCCCACGTGGCTCCAAGACAACCCACTCATTTCATCCACCACCTGATGGCCAATCACAGATGACCGGAGGATGGAAGAATTGCAAGATGCTTATCCAATAATTAAACAATACGTTGTATGCATGTAATTTTTGACCTGCCCAGATGGGCGGATATGTTAAACTCTTAAAATAGGCTACACGCCGATCATTAAAGTTAGAATTGAGGAAGCTAGGCATGCTGAACCCCGTGTCAGTGTGAAAAACTTCTTATGCGCATTATCAATTCAGAATTAATATGGAGGGCTGTAAACATTCCAAATTGAGTAAGGCGTGGTTCCGCAAAGGAAGGTTCCTCGTCAGCAGGATTGCAAGGAGAAAGTCACCGCACTTCAAAAAGCATATTGCTGTCACCTAGACAAGTCAGATAGCTGCCTGAAGAATGTTTTGTGGATGGATGAGACAGACAAAGAGATTTTTGGCTTTAATGAGAAGCGTTAGATTTGGAGACAGAAACACACTGCATTACAGCATAATAACATCATACCATCTGCGAAACACAGTGGTGGTAGTATCATGGTTTGTGTCTCTCTTGCTGTATCTGGGCCAGGATGGCTTGCCCTTATTGATGGAACAATGAACTCTCAATTATACCAGTAAATTCTAAAGTATATTGTCAGGACATCTGTCTGTGAGCTGAATCTCAAAGGATCCTAGGTCATGCAGCAAGACAATGACCCAAAGCATGCAAGTTATTCTACAAAAGAATGATGAACCTCTTAAAGACACAGGATATACAGTAAAGGCCCTTTTACACGCAAAGATAATCGCTCAAACGACCAAAAGATTGAACAAAATTTAAGCGAACTGCTGACGTTTCTTGAATAACATATTAATTGCTATAATCATCTGTGTTTTCCTCCATGAGTTATTTGCCCAGCTGGGTGTGTGTTTAGGCAGTTGTTATTGCATAAACACTTCACCCAACTGAGCAAACATCTGGCCAATACATTCCATTGTTCAGCCATAGCTGTATTACATTATATGGCAGGAACGGTTAAATGATCAGGAATTTACCGTATATACCGGCGTATAAGGCGACGGGGCGTATAAGAAAACCCACCAACTTTCACCTTATACACCGGTAATACAGTGGAAAAAAAAAAATCATTACTCACCTCCCCCGGCGATCTGTCGCGCTCCGGCAGGATGTCGCTCGCTCCTCGTCCCCGGCACAGCATTGCTTTCTGAATGTGGGGCTTGAAATCCCCGCCTCCAGAAAGCTAATACACACGCCGTCAGCCAGTTACAGCCATTCAATGACATCATTGAATGGCTGTGATTGGCTAAAACACACGTGGCTTCAGCCAATCACACTATTCAATGACATCATTGAATGGGTGTGATTGCTAACACACGTGCGCCTTCAGCCAATCACAGCCATTCAATGCTGTCATTGAATGGCTGTAACTGGCTGACGGCGTGTGTATTAGCTTTCTGGAGGCGGGGATTTCAAGCCCCGCATTCAGAAAGCAATGCTGTGCCGGGGACGAGGAGCGAGCGACATCCTGCCGGAGCGCGACAGAACGCCGGGGGAGGTGAGTAATGATTTTTTTTTTTACACTTTTTTTTTTGTATTACCGGCGTATAAGACGACCCCCGACTTCAGAGCAGATTTTTCAGGGTTCAAAAGTTGTCTTATACGCCGGTATATACGGTAAGTCCGCTGTGGTGACTAAAAAAAAATATGTAAAAATTAGTTTAAAAAAGTTTTATTAATAATTAGAAAAAAGGTATTACAAGTTATAAAAAAAACATTTTCCTATATTTATGCTTAATAGAGATGAGCGAGCAACAAAATGCTTGGATGCTCGGTACTCGAGTTGAACTTTTTGTAATGCTCGAGAGCTCGTTTCGAGTAACGAACCCCATTGAAGTCAATGGGCGACTTGAGCATTTTTGTATGGGACCGATGCTCTGCAGAGGAGATGTGGTTACGCTGATCCCCAGACCCCAAGCAGAAGGAGGAGGCATAATAAGGCTGAGAAAACATGACCGAGGTAGGACCCGCAATACTCTGTGTGGGAAGCACGTTAGTGGGCCCAGGGTGAGGCTCGGTCACAGCCTCCACCTAGTGTGATCCAAGGTGCCGCGAGTTACATAGCAATGGGAAATCTATGTGTCCCCACACAATTCATTCTGTGTAGGTATCAGATAGCTGAACACCGCAACGGGGAAAGCCTTCTGCGCCCTACCAAATTCAGTCAGTGTATTTGTGCCAGATAGGTAAAACACTGCAATGAGAAACCTTTGTGTACCCACAGTATAGGCGGGCCCCTGGAACACAGGGACAGTATTAAGCAGGTAGAAAAGAGAGTGCCCAAACATGGCAGAGTTCCACCCCACCAAGGGCCTCGGCCCACATTTCTGCCCAATTCATTCTTTGTATGCTTCAGATAGCTGAACAACGCAATAGGGAAGCACCCTAGCCAAGTCAGTCAGTGTATTTCTGCCGGACAGGTAAAACAACGCTGCGGGAAGTCTTTGTGCACCCACAGCATAGGCGATCCCATGAAACTCAAAGACGGTATTACACATAAAGAAATCAGAGTGCCCAAACATGGCAGTTTCAACCCGCTCAGGACCTTGGCCCATACTTCTGCCCCAGTCAGTCAGTATATTTGTGACAGATATGTAAAACACCACAATGGGAAAGCCGTATGCACCCTAGCCAAGTCAGTCAGTGTATTTGTAACAGACAGGTAAACCAACGCAATGGGAAGTTTTTGTTCACCTACAGCATACACGAGCCCATGAAACTTAAACACGGTATTGCACATAAAGAAATTAGAGCACCTTGGCCTTGGCTCCCACCCTCAGTAATCGTGGGCATAAAGCGGACTCGGATGCTAGTACAGCTGTGAATGTCTCATTAAATCAGTTACCATTGCTTGCATCACTCCAAAGCCTGGATGAACCACAAAGAAGTTCCACAGGCCAAACCTGGCGCAGTTGATTCTTCCCCCTAAGGACCTCGGCCTCTGCCCACACCCTCAGTAATCGTGGGCCTCAAGAGGACTCGGATGCTAGTCTCATTAATGCAGTAACGCTCCTTTTGTTTGGCCCAAACCACTGTCCCAGATAACTGTGGTAACACGAGAGAAAATACATGTTGCCCAGTGCTGATCCCCAGACCCCACGTAGGAGGAGAAGGTGGCATAATAAGGCCGAGAAACCATGACCGAGGTAGGACCCGCAATGTGTGGGAAGTACGTGACCTGGCCAGGGGTCAGGCTTTGTCCCAGCATCAACCTTGTGTGACCCAAGGTGCGATGAGTTAAATAGCTATGGGAAATCCATGTGTCCCCACACAATTCATTCTGTGTAAGTGTCAGGCAGCTGAAGACCGTTAGTGGAAACCTTTGTGCCCCCACAGTATAGGCAGACTGAAACTTTTCTGTTGCAAGAGTATAGATGAACCCCTCAAACCTTTAAGTAGCTAATGTATAGGCGGACCCCATTAACATTTATGCAGCAAGAGTATAGGCGGACCCCTGTAACATTTCTGTAGCAAGAATATAGGTGGACTCCAGTAACATTTCTGTAGCAAGAGTATAGGTGAACCCCTGAAACCTTTCAGTAGCAAGAGTATAGGCGGACCTCAGTAACATTTCTATAGCAAGAGTATAGGCGGACCCCAGTAACATTTTTTGTAGCAAGAGTATAGGCGGACCCCAGTAAGATTTCTTTTTTTTTTCAAATCAGTTTTTATTCAAATTTTTGTATACATACAGGGTATGGGAATGCATCAAAAGATACAACAGTCTTTACACAAGTAACAACGGCCCTGAAGTGACAACGCTAAATATAGCAAATTTCAAGGAGTCAGGGCACCAAAGACAATGCGCATCCACTGCCCGAGTGGTCCTTATGGGCCCCCGGGAACCAGTAGGATCTTATGAACCTGTTTTACAACTCTTAACGGAAGCGGGGGACGGGAAGGAGGGGAAGGGGAGGAGAGGGTGGGGAGGTTTGTGATTACTGCACTGACTATTGGGAAAAAACGTCTAGGAGCCTCAAATCACGCCATGGATGCCAAGTTATAATAAATTTGTCATGTGTGTTGTTCTGCCAGCTCGCCAGCTCTTCAAGATTGTAAATCCAATCTACCTTCTCTTTCCAGTGTGAAAGTGGGGAGGTGCTTCAGCCCACCAAAACAGCGGAATCAAGGCTTTAGCGGCATCTATCAGGTGGGCCACCAACATGTCTCTGAGCGGATGAAACGCTTGGGAGGGTGGACCCCAGTAACATTTCTGTGGCAAGAGTATAGGGGGACCTAAGTAACATTTCTGTAGCAAGAGTATAGGTGGACCCCAGTAACATTTCTGTAGCAAGAGTATAGGCAGACCCCTGTAACATTTCTGTAGCAAGAATATAGGCGGACCCCTTGAACATTTCTGTAGCAAGGGTATAGGCAGACCCCAGTAGTATTTCTGTAGCAAAAGTATAGGCGGACTCCAGTAACATTTCTATAGCAAGAGTATAGGTGGACCCGTGTAACATTTCTGTAGCAAGAGTATAGGGGGACCCCAGTATCATTTCTGTGGCAAGAGTATAGGTGAACCCCTCAAACCTTTCAGTAGCAAGTGTTTAGGCGGACCCCAGTAACATTTCTGTAGCAAGAGTATAGGCGGACCCCAGTAACATTTCTGTAGCAAGAGTATAGGCGAACCCCAGTAACATTTCTGTAACAAGAGTATAGGAGGACCACTGTAACATTTCTGTAGCAAGAATATAGGCGGACCCCAGTAACATTTCTGTAGCAAGAATATAGGCGGTCCCCAGAAACATTTCTATAGCAAGAGTATAGGCAGACCCCAGTAACATTTCTGTAGCAAGAGTAAAGGCAGACCCCTTTAACATTTCAGTAGCAAGAGTATTGGTAGACCCCCGTAGCATTTCTGTAGCAAGAGTATAGGCGGATCCCAGTAACATTTCTATAGCAAGAGTATAGGCGGACCCCAGTAGCATTTCTGTAGCAAGAGTATAGGTGGACCCCAGTAGCATTTCTGTAGCAAGAGTATAGGTGGACCCCTGTAACATTTCTGTAGCAAGAGTATAGGCGGACCCCTGTAACATTTCTGTAGCAAGAGTATAGGTGGACCCCAGTAGCATTTCTGTAGCAAGAGTATAGGTGGACCCCAGTAGCATTTCTGTAGCAAGAGTATAGGTGGACCCCAGTAACATTTCTATAGCAAGAGTATAGGCGGACCCCAGTAGCATTTCTGTAGCAAGAGTATAGGTGGACCCCTGTAACATTTCTGTAGCAAGAGTATAGGCGGACCCCTGTAACATTTCTGTAGCAAGAGTATAGGTGGACCCGAGTAGCATTTCTGTAGCAAGAGTATAGGTGGACCCCAGAAACATTTCTGTAGCAAGAGTATAGGTGGACCCCTGTAACATTTCTGTAGCAAGAGTATAGGCGGACCCCAGTAACATTTCTGTAGCAAGAGTATAGGCGGACCCCAGTAACATTTCTGTAGCAAGAGTATAGGCGGACCTCAGTAACATTTCTGAAGCAAGAGTATAGGCGGAACCCAGTAACATTTCTGTAGCAAGAGTATAGTCGGACCCCTATAACATTTCTATAGCAAGAGTATAGTCGGACCCCAGTAACATTTCTGTAGCAAGAGTATAAGCAGACCCCAGTAACATTTCTGTAGCAAGAGTATAGGTGGACCCCAGTAACATTTCTGTAGCAAGAGTATAGGCAGACCTTAATAACATTTCTGTAGCAAGAGTATAGGCAGGCCCCAGTAACATTTCAGTAGCAAGAGTATAGGCAGACCCCTTTAACATTTCTGAAGCAAGAGTATAGGCGGAACCCAGTAACATTTCTGTAGCAAGAGTATAGTCGGACCCCTATAACATTTCTATAGCAAGAGTATAGTCGGACCCCAGTAACATTTCTGTAGCAAGAGTATAAGCAGACCCCAGTAACATTTCTGTAGCAAGAGTATAGGTGGACCCCAGTAACATTTCTGTAGCAAGAGTATAGGCAGACCTTAATAACATTTCTGTAGCAAGAGTATAGGCAGGCCCCAGTAACATTTCAGTAGCAAGAGTATAGGCAGACCCCTTTAACATTTTTGTAGCAAGAGTATAGCGGACCACAGCAACATTTCTTTAGCAAGAGTATAGACGGACCCCAGAAACATTTCTGTAGCAAGAGTATAGGCGGACCCCAGTAACATTTCTGTAGCAAGAGTATAGGCGGACTCCAGTAACATTTCTATGGCAAAAGTATAGGCGGACCCTAGTAACATTTCTGTAGCAAGAGTATAGGCGGACCACAGTAACATTTCTGTAGCAAGAGTATAGGCGGACCCCAGTAACATTTATGTACCAAGAGTATAGGCGGACCCCTGTAACATTCATGTAGCAAGAGTGTAGGCCAGGGGTGGGCAATTAATTTTCCCATGGGGCCACATGAGAAATTGGAATGGTTTTAGAGGGCAAGACCAACATACGAAGGCTCCATGCACATTGCCTTAATGGGGCCGTATTCCAGCCGCCCGATTTGCGGCCAGAATACGGCCGCCATTGAAAATGAATGGCGCTGTAATACGGCGCGGTGAACACCCGGTGTTTCACCCCGTTTTACGGCGCGGCCCCCGTGTCTGCCAATGGAGAGGGGAGCGGTAAGGAGCACTCCCATCTCCACTCAGAAGTTACAGTGGCATCACTTAGGGCTCATGTCCACGGGGAAAAGAAGAATTAAAATCCGCAGCGGATTTTAACTCTTCTTCCGCCCGCGGATCCGCACCCCATAGGGATGCATTGACCACCCGCGGGTAGATAAATACCCGCGGATCGTCAATAAAAGTGATTTAAAAAAAAATGGAGCATGAAAAAATCTGGACCATGCTCCATTTTTCTATTGAAGCCTATGGAAGCCGTCCGGATCCGCGGGACACAAAAATCACATTTTACTTACCCGCTCCGGTTCTACTCTTCGGCGCCGCGCCATCCTCTCTCAGCCACGGCTGGATCATTTTGCTTCGGCCCGGCGCATGCGCGGGGCACGTCACCGACGTCATCGTGCACATCCGCCGAGCCGAAGAATGAAGATCCGGCCGCGACAAAAGAAGATGACGCCGCCGCGAAGAGAAGAAACGGAGCAGATGGGAGGTGAGTTTATTGTCATTTATTTGTATTTTCAGCGCTCATGTCCGCGGGGCAGGAGGGACCCGCTGCAGATTCTACATGTAGAATCCGTAGCGGGCCCGATTTTCCCCGTGGACATGAGCACCGGACTCATTGGTGAGTCACCAGGACACTCTTTGCGGGCCGGTCCGAGCTATTCAGCGGGCCGGATGTGGCCCGCGGGCCGTGCTTTGCCCAGGTCTGGTGTAGGCGAACGCCTGATACTTTGGTGTAGCAAGAGTATAAGTGAACAGCTGAAAAAATTTGGTTACCAAGAGTGTAGGCGAAGGTTGGAAAAATTAGTTAGATAACAGTATAGGCAAGGGTCTGAAAAATTGCTGTACCAAGAGTACAAGTGTACCCCTGAGAAATTGCTAAACCGCAATGGCAGGTGAAACCCATAAACCTTTTTTTAAAGTTACAGCTCGCTGTTGCTTAATTTGTAACAGAGCCTGGAGGCAGCCCTCCAGAAAAATTGGTTTAGGTTAAAGTATAAAAACTTTTGGAACTTTAAAAATTTAAAAACTTTTAAACAGCATTTTGGGCCGCAGAAAAATTGGCAGTTCAGCGTGATGACATGCTGTTTTAGGAGGAGGAGTAATAATATCTGTGAGTGATTGACGAAGCTAATTCCCCTTTTTTTGTTGCAGCCAAAAGAATCATTAGGTTACGCTGCTTTCTGCAGGTGGAGAAGAGAAGTCTGGGGAAATCCAGCCTTTGTTCATCTTTATGAGTGTAAGCATGTCAGCGCTGGCAGTTGACAGGCGGATACACTCATCTGTGATGATTCTCCCAGCTGCACTAAACAACCTCTCTGACAAGACACTAGCGGCAGGGCAGGCCAGCATCTCCAGGGCGTACAGCGCAAGTTTGTGCTACATGTCCCGCTTTGACACTCTATAGTTGTATGGCCAGAGGCATCACAGAGGACGGTGGTACGATCGGCTGCGTACTTCCTCACCATCTTTTTACAGTGCTCCTTCCGACTCAGCCTTGACTGGGGAGTGGTGACACAGTCTTGCTGGGGAGCAATAAAACTGGCAAACGCCTTGGAGAGTGTTCCCCTGCCTGCGCTGGACATGCTGCCTGATCCCTGCGCTTCCCCTGCTACTTGGTCCTCGGAACTGCATCTTCTGCCACTAGCGCTGTCAGATGGGAACTTTAGCATCACTTTTTCCACCAGGGCCCTGTGGTATTGCATCACTCTAGTACCCCTTTCCTCTTTGGGAATGAGAGTGGAAAGGTTCGGCTTATACCATGGGTCGAGAAGAGTGTACACCCAGTAATTCATGTTGGCCAGAATGCATCTAATGCGAGGGTCATGGGAAAGGCAGACTAACATGAAGTCAGCAATGTGTGCCAGGGTGCCAGTACAGACACATTGCTGTCCTCACTAGGAGGATGACTTTCAGGATCTTCTCCTCTTCAGCCCATACACCCTGAACTGATGAGAGGCAAGCAGCATGGGTACCCTCTGCAGTGTGCCAAGCAGTCTCTTCCATCTCTTCCTCCTCTTCCACCCCCTCCCCCTCCTCCTCTAAAATGTGCTGAGATATAGACATGAGGGTGGTCTGGCTATCAAGGGACATACTGTCATCCCCATCTCCTGTTCCAACCGCAAAGTGTCGGCCTTTATGCTTAGCAGCAAACTTCTCAGCAGGCAAAGCAGCGGGATGGTAATGCTAATGATGGCCACATCGCCGCTCACCATCTGGGTAGACTCCTCCAAGTTTCCAAGGACCTGGCAGTTGTTTGCCATTCATGCCCACTCCTCAGTAAAGAATTGCGGAGGCTGACTACCACTCTGACGCCCATGTTGCAGCTGGTATACCACTATTGCTCATACAGCCTGGCCAACATGTGCAGCGTAGAATTACAGCGTGTGGGCACGTCGCACAGCAGTCGGTGCTCTGGCAGCTGAAACCGACATTGCAGGGTCCTCAAGGTGGCAGCGTCTTTGGTGGACTTGCGGAAATGTGCGCAGATGCAGCGCACCTTGCCAAGCAGGTCAGACAAGTGGGGGTAGTTTTTCAGAAACCGCTGAACCACCAGATTGAAGATGAGTTCCAGGCATGGCATGTGTGAGGCTGCTGAGCTGCAGAGCTGCCACCAGGTTACGGCTGTTGTCACACACAACCATGCCCGGTTGGAGGCTCAGCGGAGAAAGCCAGAGGTCGGTCTGCTCTGTCAGACCCTGCAACAGCTCAGGAGCCAAGTGCCTCTTGTCACCTAAGCTGATTATTTTCAGCACAGCTTACTGATGGTTGCCCACTGATGTGCTGCCGCGTGCTACTGACTGCTGGCGACGTGCTCACACTTCTTAATTAAGAGGTAGAGGTGGCGGAGGAGGAGGGGGGGGGTTGGAGGAGGTGGCATAAAACGCCGCAGATACCAGCACCGAGGTAGGACCCACTATTCTGGGTGTGGATAGGACATGAGCAGCCTCCACCAAATTCACCCAATGTGCCGTCAGGGAGATATAGTGTCCCTGCCCGCCAGTACTTGTCCACGTGTCTGTGGTTAAGTGGACCTTCCCAGTAACCACGTTGGTGAGGGCACGATTTATGTTGCGGGAGACGTGCTGGTGTAGAACTGGGACAGCACACTGGGAAAAATAGAGGCGACTGGGGCCCGAGTAGCGCAGGATCACCGCCGCCATCTTGCTTTTGAAAGCCTCCGTTTCCAAAAGCCTGTACGGCAGCATCTCCAGGCCGATTAACTTGGCAATCTGCACGTCTAAAGCTTGTTCGTGCGGGTGGGTGGTGACGTATTTGCGCTTTCACTCCAACGCTTGTGTTAGCGACAGCTGAACTCTGCGCTGAGAGACATTACTGGATGGAGTGGAGGACGGTGGACGTGAGGGTGTGGGTGCAGGTAAGGAGGCACTCATGCTTGTGTCCTGGGAGGGGGATTGGATCTGTGTGGCAGGTTGGGGCACAGGGGAAGAGGCAATGGTGTGATCCGGAGGTTGTGAATGGCCTCCGTCCCAACTTGTGCGGTGCTTGGCCATCATATACCTGCGCATGCTGGTGGAGGTAAGGCTGGTAGTGGTGGCTCCCCGGCTGATCTTGGTGCAACACAGGTTGCACACCACTGTTCTTCGGTCGTCCGCGCTCTCACTAAAAAACATCCACACCTTTGAACACCTACCCCTCTGCACGGAGGTTTGCTGCAAGGGGGTGTTTTGGGAAACAGTTGGGGGATTCTTCGCTCTGGCCCTGCCTCTACCCCTAGCCACTCCACTGCCTCTTCCAACCTGTCGTGCTGCTGCACTTGCCTCCCCCTCTGAAGCTCTGTCCTCAGTAAGCTTAGCAAACTAGATGGGGTCAGTCACCTCATCGTACAGCTGCTCTTTCTCCGAATCCTCTGTGCGCTTCTATTTCGGACTTTCTGCCCTTACTACTACCTCACTGACAGACAACTGTGTCTCATCATCCTCATCCACAAAAAGCTCTTGAGACAGTTGCCGGAAGTCCCCAGCCTCATCACCCGGACTCCGGGAACTTTCCAAAGGTTGGGCATCGGTCATGACAAACTCCTCAGGTGAGAAAGGAACCATTTTTTCCCACTCATGGCAGGGACCCGAGAACAGTTCCTGGGAGTCTCAGGACTGTATAGTGTATAACTTTCCCTATAGAATTGGCTGTGTCCCAACACTCTGTGTTATGCGCTGCACACACAGAACGGTATAACTGAAGTCATTTGCAGTAGGCTAGGAAATATTAGAGAGCAATTTTCATGGTGAGAGCTGGTTGTACGGCATTTCAGGCTGAGAACGCTATTACTGAATGGCTGGGAACACGCCTAGATGCGTAATACAAAAATTGATGCACTACTTCTCCCAGCAAGCCACAATTATAATGCACATGGTCAGATGTAGCCCTACGAAAGACCTTTGGGGTTCTTGAAGACATGATCCTACTCTAACACTTTCCCTGTATAAGCAGCTCTTTGCCTCAACTCTGCCTACAGCACTGCAGACACAGAACAGTATAGCTGAAATAGCCTCCACAGCCTAAGATGCTTAAAAAAAAAATTGGTGCACTACTGCTCCCAGCCAGCCACAACAGTAATGCACACTATGAAGAGTAGCCCTAAGAAGGACCGTTGGGCTTCTTGAAAACAGGATCCTACTCTAACACTTTCCCTATATGAGCAGCAGCACTTTCCCTAACCTCTGCCTGCATGCGGGTGGGATCAGTTTAAGTACTCGGCGGTCACCTGATCTCGCCAGCCACTCACTACTGTAGGGGGGAGAGGGCTGGCATGTCACAACAGGAAGTGTTAATGCCTTCCCTGCATGTCTATTGGCTAGAAAATGGCGCTAAACATGCAGGGAAGGAAATGCAATTGACTCGAGTACTGCCTGGTCTCGAGTTACGAGCATCTCGAGTTCCCTAATACTCGAATGAGCATCAAGCTTGGATGAGTGTGCTCGCTCATCTCTATTCAACAACTGTTTATTGAATCTTCTAGCCCTCTGAGATTTGTTTTTTATAGTTTTACTGAAGGTTTATTACAGAGCTCAATTGCAGCTGCATAAATCCAACTTCAGTAATAATAATTCAATAAGAATGGAAGCAGGGGATTCATAAATCTCTAACTTAAAACAGAACTCGAACCCCTATGAAGATATCTCATGAAAATTAATCAGTACAGAATTTTAGGCTTATTTAGCTTTAAAGGCACACTTTAAGCTTTATTAACATAAAACCTTAAACTCGTGCCAACAATCATGTCTTACAATTAATAATGTCTATAATGTTCTATTGAAATTCTGTAGTTTGATTTTTACTCGTTTTAGTTTTAGTATTATGAACCATACATTGCTGTGAACAATATAATTCAACATTTATGGGTGCAGGTGAAGGATTTAATCCAAATCATTTCCAAACCAAACATGGATTACTTAAAGGAGTTTTATAACCAGAAAACAGTTTTTGAATAGCAGCTCCCCATGTTTCCTCATCAACCCACAGAGACTCCCAGATACCCAAATAGCCTTTTCATTTGCCCCCATTCTATAACCCCTGTGCAGAAGCCTTGACTTTCAGTCGCAGCTACTTCCTATTCCTCACCAGGTCATTTTACCAAGTGAAGTAAGGACACTTCATCCAATAGTCTAAGGGCCCATTTACACAAACAGATAATCTTTCAAAAGATTGAAAGTTCAGGGATCATTTTGTATAAAGTATTAAAAAGCACTAATTGCTTTTAGTACTTTATCAGCTTAATCTGCATGGAAATGATCTTAAGGGAGCTGTTGCAGAACTCAGCAGGAGGTCTGAGCTCTGTAATTAGCTCCATTGTTCAGCCCCTGCCTACTAAGAGCAAACAATGTAATCTCTTGCTCCCTGTGAGGAATTCAGCACCATGGACAGCAGACAGAGCCTATGTTTGCTATTTTACTACATTCACTGCTAGCTACACTAATTTCAGTCAGAGCGTCTTGGTCTTACAACTCATGACACAAGGAGAACCATTTGAGACCACTGATGTATAAGAATAAACTTGTACAAAAGCCCAATAGACTTGACATAATAGATGACTCATAAGTCATAATCACATAACCACTTTGTTGTATTTGTGCTATGGTTCAGTAATATTTTTGCCTTCCTCTGGATCAACCAGAGGGTGGAAATAGGCTGAACTAGACAGACATTGTCTTCATTTAGCCTAACATACTATGTTACAATTTCTTACAACTGCTTACATTATATTTGGTTCTACCTGTTGGCAGGTAAATGTTGGATAACATTTGCTTTACATGAAGGTACAAATAACCATTAAGGTAACATCCTTTGATCCTCCTGGCACAGCATGACATAAGTATAATGATTTCATCCGTCCCATCTTTCACAGTGATTTCACACTGTCTTCCTCTTTTTGATGCATGTTAGGGTAATATTGGATGCACTTCTGAACTACAAATTGTGTAAATTGCCCAAATCTCCAGTGATTCTACACAGTTCATCTGTGAGTGTTTATACCAAAGAAACACTTTGCACGAAGGACAAAAATGAAGATCGTGTGTCCTCTCCTGGTGATTGCAGCTGTATGTTGCTTCGGTAAGTGCCATTGATATGTGATATGTTGTGCTAGTGTGTTTAGTCTTACAATACTTTTTATTTTAAATTTTGTCAATTGCTTCTTGTTGTTTCCAGATAACAGACTACAAAATGTCCAATCAATACACTATAATGTGAAATATTACTCTGCTAGAATGGTACCCCATTGAAGAGGAAGTGACCTAAGTTTAAAGCAAATCTTTAGCTTTTAATTACAGGTCATTTTTAGGTCCAACATTCTGTGCTGATTAATTTTATAATTAAGCATTTTCACAGCCATACCCTCATTTCTCTAATACAGAGCCCCAAATGCCTAGCAGATTAATATTAGTAAACTCCCAAACTTCCTCTAATGGCGCCTGTAGGCATCCAAAATGAAGAAATTTAATTCTGTATTAGGGACTCTTTATTAAACAAAAAAGAAAATTTTGAATCTATTAAGATTAAAAAAATGCTGTTTAAAGGTGATCATTCACTGTAATAGTGAAATATTAAAGGAGCTTTCCAGGAGCTAAATGGGCCACTGGTTCGGAGACAAAATTATGTTCCAGACAGGAGGGACAGGAGTACAAAACTTGCAGTTGTTCTTCTCTGCCATCTCTCGACCCTGTTTTTGGTCATCCAGGGTTGGTCACTGCAATTTTCTAACTTGGCCACTAATTTTCTAGTAATAATATATGTGTTTCTTACATCAGCTTAGGCATATATATATATATATATATATATATATATAATGTGTGTGTATATATGTGTGTGTGTATATGTGTGTGTGTATATATACACATCTACCTTCATAGGAAATAGCTAGCAGTTAAATGGTTAACATGCTTAATATTATACCCTGGTATGTGCAAGCAGCATGTCATAATACATCCCTACGCAGCTTTCTCACGAGAATTTTCTGGGATGCTCATTCTCATCGGGGGAGCTGCTTCTTATCTCCTCTCTTGCATACCTTGTTCCAGGCAGGGATATTAATAAAGTCTGTGCTACTTGAGTTTTAAGAATTACGTGTTTGATAGCGGCATATAACTTGAATCATTTGCTAACTTGTACATGGGGTATTAGCTGAGTGAGCACCAAATGCTCGGGTGCTCGGTACTCGAGTCGAACTTTTCGTACTGCTCGAGAGCTTATTTCAAGTAACGAACCCCATTGAAGTCAATGGGTGACTCGAGCCTTTTTGTATGGGACCGATGCTCCGCATAGGGGATGACTTGTGAAACACCTGAAAACATCAGAAAGCCATGGAAACACCACAGAAACAGATAGGGGATGGCAGGGGCAGCATGCATGGCCTCATCTGAGGATACCAGGTCCCACTATTAAGCCAAAATGGGGGCAAGAGCCTGGCGGTCACCCCCCTAACTATTTACTGGGGACAGACCCTCATTAGCAAGGCACACGCGCTGGCACATCTTAGCTATGGTATCCAAGGAGGAGGCAGCATCAACGGTGTAGAAATTGTAGAAAAAGGTTTTATTGCTCGATAAAATGGCGACATTTCGACTTAATCTAAGTCTTTTTCAAGGCTTGCTGCAACCAAGGACAATCACCGCCTGCGGGTGACACCGCTGCCTCTTCTCCTGGGTCACATGCTGGCATTGCTGTCCAACCCCCCCCCCCCCCCCCTCCGCATGATCCTGCGTCCACAGCGCACACAATATTTTCCCTGTGCAGCATTCAGCTGGCCTCATGCCACATGCTCCCTTCATAGCCATACCACCCTCATGTCAATTTATAAGTGCATCTGTGATGAGGAGGAACCGGAGATGCACACTGCATAGGGTTAGCAGGGCCAGGCAGCGACCCTCTTTGAAAGTGTGGTCGATAGCCCACAATGCTGAGGACAATTGATGATAAATTGACGTAGGATCATCATTCCAATCTTGTGCCACCACCGTCACAAAATTGTCAGGAGCCGCAAATGTTGCCCTAAAGGGGACTCGGGTGCCAGCACTTCTACACATCCTGACAATGCAACAGCGCATACTAACACCAAAGATTGGTTTGAAGCTATAGGTGTCGTAAAAGTCGCCAACACAAGTATACAGTGACCCTGTGAAAGTATTATAAAATCCGTTTCGCTTCCTGTGAACGCTCTAATCCAGTATCTCGGATAACTGTCGTAATTTGTAGCACAAGAGATAATACATGTTGCCCAGCGCTGATCCCCAGACCCCAAGTAGGAGAAGAAGGTGGCATAATAGGCCCAAGAAACCATGACCAAGGTAGGACCCGCAATACTCTGTGTGGTAAGCAAGGGTCACACTCGGTCACAGCCTCCACCTTATGTGACTCAAGGTGCCATGAATTAAATAGCAATGGGAAATCCATGTTTCCTGACACACTTCATTCTGTGTAGGTGTCAGATAGCTGAACACTGCAATGGGAAAGCCTTCTGCGCCCTACCCAAGTCAGTCAGTGTATTTGTGCCAGATAGGTAAAACATGGGAAATCTTTGTGCACCCACAGCATAGGCAGCCCATGAAACTCAAAGATGGTATTACACAGAAAGAAATCGGAGTGCCCACACAATGCAGAGTTTCACCCCACCAAGGACCTTGGCCCACACTTCTGCCCTAGTCATTCAGTGTATTTGTGCCAGATAGGTAAAACACCACAATGGGAAAGCCATCTGCACCCTAGTCAAGTCAGTCCATGTATTTGTGCCAGATGATAAAACAACGAAATGGGAAGTCTTTTTGTACCCACAGCATAGGCGAGCCCATGAAACTCAATGACGGTATTACACATAAAGAAATTAGAGTGCCCAAACATAGAAGAGTTTCACCCCCCAAAGACCTCAGCCTCAGCTCACACCCTCAGTAATCGTGGGCATAAAGCGGACTTGGATGCTAGTACTGCTGTGAATGTCTCATTAAATCAGTTACGGTTGCTTTCATCACTGCAAAGACTGGATGAACCGCAAAGAAGATCCACAGGCCAAACCTGGTGCAGTTGCATCCCCCCACTGGACTTCGGCCTCTGCCCCACCCTCAATAATCGTGGGCATAAAGCGGACTCGGATGCTAGTATAGCTGTGAACGTCTCATTAATGCAGTAATGCTCCTTTTGTTTGGCCCAAACCACTTTTTCAGATAATTGTGGAAACATGAGAGCAATTACATGTTGCCCAGCGCTGATCCCTAGACCCCAAACAGGAGGAGGAGGTGGCATAATAAGCCTGAGAAACCATGACTGAGGTAGGACTCGCAATACTCGGTGTGGGAAGTACGTGAGCGGGCCCTGGGTCAGGCTTGGTCCCAGCTTCCACCTTGTGTGACAAAAGGTGCCATGAGTTACATAGCTATGGGAAATCCATGTGTCCCCACACACTTCATTCTGTGTATATGTCAGGCAGCTGAACAACGCTATGGAAAAATCTTTGTGCACCCACAGTATAGGTGGACCACTGAAACTTTTCTGTTGCAAGAGTATAGGTAAAACCCTCAAACCATTTAGTAGCAAGTGTATAGGCAGATACCAGTAACATTTCTGTAGCAAGAGTATAGGTGGACCCCTGTTACATTTCTGTAGCAAGAGTATAGGCGGACCCCAGTAACATTTCTGTAACAAGAGTATAGGCGAACACCTAAAAAACATTTGGTTACCAAGAGTGTAGGCGAAGGCTGGAAAAATTAGTTAGATAACAGTATAGGAAGGGCCTGAAAAATTGCTCAACCGCGAGGGCAGGTGAAACCCATAAACATTTTTTAAAGATACAGCTCGCTGTTGCTTAATTTGTAACAGAGCCTGGAGGCAGCCCTGCGAAAAAATTGGTTGCAGTTAAAGTATAAAAACAGTTGAAACTTTTAAAAATTGTAAAAAAAATTATAAACAGAGCCTTTTGGGCCACAGAAAAATTGGCACTTCAGCGTGATCACATGCTGTTTTAGGAGGAAGAGTAGGAGGAGTATTAACATCCAAGAGGGATTGACGAAGCTAATTTCCCCTTTTTTCGTGGTGACAGGATGCATTTTTTTCCTGTTGCAGCGAAAAGAATCATTAGGTTCCACTGCTTTTTGCCAGTGGAGAAGAGAAGTCTAATAGTTGTATGGAGCAGAGGCATCACAGAGGACGGTGGTACAATTGGCTATGTACTCCCTCACCATCTTTTTGCATTGCTCCCTCCGACTCAGCCTTGACTGGGGAGTGGTGACACAGTCTTGCTCGGAGCCATAGAACTGGCAAACGCCTTGGAGAGTGTTGCCCTGCCTGTGCTGGACATGCTGCCTGATCCCCGCGCCTCACCTGCTAGTTGGCCCTTTGAACTGCTTCTTCTGCTGCTAGCGCTGTCAGATGGGAACTTTAGCATCACTTTTTCAACCCGGGCCCTGTGGTATTGCATCACTCTCGTACCCCTTTCCTCTTCATGAATGAGAGGGGAAAGGTTCTCCTTATGCCATTGGTCGAGAAGGGTGTACACTCAGTAATCCATGTTGGCCAGAATACGTCTAATGCAAGGGTCACGGGAAAGGCAGCCTAACATGGAGTCAGCCATGTGTGCCAGGGTCCCAGTACGCAACACATTGCTGTCCTCACTAGGAGGATGACTTTCAGGATCCTCCTCCTTCTCTTCCTCTTCAGCCCATACACACTGAACAGATGAGAGGCAAGCAGCATGAATACCCTCTGCAGTGTGGCCAGCGGTCTCTTCCTCCTCCTCCTCCTCCAAAACGTGCCAAGATATAGACATGAGGGTGGTCTGGCTATCAAGCGACATACTGTCATTCCCTGTCTCCTGTTCCAACCACAAAGTGTTGGCCTTTATGCTTAGCAGCGAACTTTTCAGCAGGCAAAGCAGCGGGATGGTAACACTAATGATGGCCACATCGCTGCTCACCATTTGAGTAGACTCCTCAAAGTTTCCGAGGACCTGGCAGGATGTCTGCCATCCATGCCCACTCCTCAGTAAAGAATTGCTGAGGCTGACTACCAATCCGCTGCCCATGTAGCAGCTGCTTTACGCTGCTCGCACAGCCTGTCCAATATGTGCAGCGTAAAATTCCAGTGAGTGGGCACGTTGCACAGCAGTCAGTGCTCTAGCAGCTGAAACCGACATTGCAGGGTCCTCATGGTGGCAGCGTCTGTGGTGAACTTGCGGAAATGTGCACAGATGCGGCACACCTTTCCAAGCAGGTCAGACAAGTGGGGGCAGTTTTTCAGAAACCGCTGAACCACAAGATAAAAGACGAAGGCCAGGCATGGCACGTGTGTGAGGCTGCTGAGCTGCAGAGCCGCAGAGCCACCAGCAGGGTACGGCTGTTGTCACACACGACCATGCCCGGTTGGAGGCTCAGCGGCGAAAGCCAGAGGTCGGTCTGCTCTGTCAGACCCTGCAAAAGCTCTGGAACCATGTGCCTCTTGTCACCTATGCTGATTAGTTTCAGCACGGCTTGCTGATGCTTGCACAACTCTGTGCTGCCGTGCGCTACCGACTGCTGGTGACGTGCTCACGCTTCTTAATTGAGAGGTGGAGGTGGCGGAGGAGGAGGAGTGGGGGGAGAGTTGGAGGAGGTGGCATAAAATGCCGCAGATACCAGCACCAAGGTAGGACCCATTATTCTGGGTGTGGGCAGGACGTGAGCGGTCCCAGGCTCTGACTCTGACTGGATCTTCCCAGTAACCGCGTTGGTGAGGGCACAAGTTATGTTGCGGGAGACGTGCTGGTGTAGGACAGGGACGGCACACAAGCAAAAATAGAGGCGACTGGGTACTGAGTAGCGCAGGACCACCGCCGCCATCATGTTTTTGAAAGCCTCCGTTTCCACAATCCTGTATGGCAGCATCTCCAGGCAGATTAATTTGGCAATGTGCACGTTTAAAGCTTGTACATGCAGGTGGGTGGCGGTGTATTTCCGCTTTCGCTCCAACGCTTGTGGTAGTGACAGCTGAACGCTGCGCTGAGAGACGTTGCTGGATGGAGTGGAGGACCATGGGTGCAGGCCGGGAAGCACTCGTGTCTGCATCCTGGGAGGGGGATTGGATCTGTGTGCCGGGTTGTGGCACAGGGGAAGAGGCTGTGGTGGCTCCCCAGCTGATTTTGGTGCGATACAGGTTGCACACCACAGTTCGTCGGTCATCCACACTCTCACTAAAAAACATCCACACCTTTAAACACCTAGCCCTCTGCACAGAGGCTTGCCGCAAGAGGGTGCTTTGGGAAACAGTTGGCGAATTTTTTGCTCTGGCCCTACCTCTAGCCCTGGCCTTTCCACTGCCTCTTCCAACCTGTCCTGCTGCTGCACTTGCCTCCCCCTCTGAAGCCCTGTCTTAGCAAGCCAGGTGGGGTCAGTCACCTCATCGTCCAGCAGCTCTTCCTCCGAATCCGCTGTGCTCTCCTCCCTCGGTCTTACTGCCCTTACTACTACCTCACCGACAGACATCTGTGTCCCATCATCTTCATCCACAAAAAGCTCTTGAGACAGTTGCCGGAAGTCACCAGCCTCATCACCCGGACTCAGGTGAGGAACCATTTTTTCCCACTCAGGGCAGGGACCCGAGAACAGTTCCTGGGAGACTGCCTGCTTGACCCTTACCCCTACTCCTCATCATGGCAGATTACGTATAGAGCAGGGCCCAAATAAATTACCCCACTGTTCAGCGCTAACAACTGTGGCGAATTCACCACACACAGAGACTTGTAGATAACGGAGGCTCTATGCTGTGACTTGCAAAAATTAACCCGCTGTCTTGCGCTGATACCTAGGGGTAATTTACCGTTCACAGAGACTTGTAGATAAGAGAGGCTGTATGGAGTGGGAGAAGACTCTAAAGCCAGTGAATAGTGCTGGTAACTGTGGCTATCTCAACCCCCCCCCCCCCCCCCCCAAGGAAAGGGTATTGTGAGACGCTCTGCACAGTGGCAGAGCTGAAATACTTTGCAGTAGCCTAGGAAATATTAGAGTACTGTTTTGCGCGAGACCTTGGTGTAATGCACTGCAGACTGAGAACGCTATAACTGAAAGGCTGGGAACAGGCCTAGATGCGTAATAAAAAGGGGGCATTACTGCTCCCAGGCAGCCAAAACTATAATGCACACGGTGAGAAGTAGCCCTAAAATGGACCATTGGGGTTCTTGTAGAGAGGATCCCAACGGTAAAACTTTCCCTATCTCAGCAGCTCTGTCCCTAAACTTCGCGTAATGCACTGCAGACTGAGAATGGTATACCTGAAATGGTTTGCAGTAGCCTAGAAAATATTAGAGTACTGTTTCACGGTGAGACCTCGGTGTAATGCACTGCAGCAGCTCTGCCCCTAAACTCTGCCAAATGCACTGCACACACAGAACAGTATAGCTGAAATGGCCTGTACAGCCCTAAATGCTTAACAAAAAAAGCTGCACTACTGCTCCCAGCCAGCCACTCACTGCTGTTGCCGAGCAGAGGGCTGGCACGTCACAGCAGGAAGTGGGAATCCCTTCCCCGCATGCTTATTGGCTAGAAAATGGCGCTAAACATGCGTGGAAGGGAAATACAATTGATTCGAGTACTGCATGGTGTTCGTCTCGAGTAACGAGCATCTTGAGTACTCTAATACTCGAATGGGTAGCAAGCTCGGAAGAGCATGCTCGCTCATCTGTAATTATGGCTGGATTCACATGAACGTATATCGGCTCGGTTTTCACGCCGAGCCGATATACGTCGTCCTCATCTGCAGGGGGGGGGGGGGAGGATGGAAGAGCCAGGAGCAGGAACTGAGCTCTTGCCCCCTCTCTGCCCCTCTGCACTATATGCAATGGGGAGAGGCAAAACGGGGCAGGGCTGATTCTCAACACTTGGCCCCGCCCCCATCCCGCCTCCTTTCATTGCAAATAGTGCAGAGGGGTGGAGAGGAGGTAGAGAGGGGGCGGGAGCTCAGTTCCTGCTCCTGGCTCTTCCATCCCCCCCCCCCCCTGCAGATGAGGTCGACGTATAGTTGCTCGGTGTGAAAACCGAGCCGATATACATTCGTGTGAATCCAGCCTATGAGAAAGACACCTTAATCGACCCTAGAATTAAATTTCACAATAAGTACATTGACAACATCATACTAATTTTGGAGGGGGAAGAAAATAAATTGATGCAGTATATACATACCCTTAATAAAAATAAAATGAATCTAAATCTTACTGCACAATAAAAACAGTATTGTTTTTCTAGATTTGGTGGTCACACATGTTGACCAAGCCATTATCACGTCTATACATTTTTTAAAAAGTTGATTAAAATAGCTTCCTTGAATATAAAAGCTGCCATCTTAAAAGTTGGAAAAATTATATTCCCTTCAGCCAACTTAAAAGTATAAAAACAAACTGTACATGTAAAAAAGATTTCACCAAACAAGCAGACATTATAAAAAAAGAGAATTAGAAAGAAACACTATTCCATAAAATTAATAAATAATGCGGTAAAAAAATTAGAAATAATAATATAATAATCTTTATTTGTATAGCGCCAACATATTCCGCAGCGCTTACAATACAGGGGAAATAAAATAAGACAACAGTTGCATGAAGTAATCAATTGATGGAGACAGTAGGGGTGAGGAGCTTCAATGAGCGTACATACTACAGATAATGATACAGAAGGTAAAGGGGGTGGAGATGTGCACGGTATGGTGACATGGAGAGTGAGGGATGCTATACACAGACAATAGTCAGGCCGTATAGTGACGGAATCAGGATGACTGCAGGTTCCGGTTGATTATGGCTGGCAGGAATTGCAATCTGTGGGACAGGGAGCATGTTATCAGACGGAGTGGAGTACAGAGGGGCTTGGTTTAGGTGATGTGGTATGCCTCCCTGAAGAGGTACATTTTTAGAGCAAGTCTGAAGTTTAGTGTGTCAGTGATTGGCCGGATATTTTTTGGTAGCGCATTCCAGAAGACAGGTGCCGCTCTTGAGCAGTCTTGGAAGCATGAATGAGATGTTCAAATAAAAGGGGCACTCAGTCTGATTTCATTAGCAGAGTGGAGGGCGCGGGCTGGGGGGTGAATTGAAATTAGGGAAGCAATGTAGGGCGGTGCGGTGTTGTGGAGCGCATTGTAGATGAAGGTAGTGAGTTTAAATTGTATTCTGTATTTGACAGACAGCCAGTGCAGTGACTGGCACAGGGCAGAGGCATCCGAGTAGCAGCTGGACTGGAAGATGAGCCTGGCTGCCGCATTCATGATGGATTGGAGAGGGTAGAGTGTTTTTAGCGTGTCCATAGTGAGAAAAGGGCATATTCTAGCAATGTTCTTGAGGTGCAGCTGACATGTTCGGGCGAGAGATTGGATGTAGGGGGAAAAGGAGAGATCAGAGTCGAATATGACCCCAAGGCAGCGGGCGTGCTGTTTGGGAGTTGTGGTGGTGCCACACACTGAGATGGAGATGTCAGGATGAGGTCGATTAGTAGAGGGTGGAAACAGGAGAAGGTCAGTTTTTGAGAGTTTCAGTTTTCGGTAAAGAGAGGGCATAGTGTTAGAGACAGCAGACAGACAGTCGGTGGTGTTCTGGATGAATGTTGCTGTGATGTCCCAGGAGGAGGTGTATAGCTGGGTGTCATCAGCATAGAGATGGTACTGGAAACCAAATCTCCTGATGGTCTGTCCAATGGGGGCTGTGTATATGCAGAAGAGGAGAGGACCGAGAACTGAGCCCTGGGAGACCCAACAGCAAGGAGAAGAGGAGGGGAGGTAGAACCAGCAAAGCAGACACTGAAGGAGCGGTCAGATAAGTAGGAAGAGAACCAGGAGAGGGCAGTGTCCTTTAGTCCAATGGAGCGAAGCATACTGAGGAGAAGTTTGTGGTAGACAGTGTTGAATGCTGCAGAGAGGTCAAGGAGGATCAGTAGGTCGTTTGACACTTTAGTCAGGCAGTTTCTCTCGAGTATAGGGGACAGAAGCCGGACTGTAGAGGATCAAGATGAGAGTTTTCTGAGAGATCGCTTATAAACCAGGCATTCTAGTAGTTTGAAGATGAAGGGGAGGTTTGAGATGGGTTGATAGTTGGCAGCATCGGTCGAGTCAAGAGTAATTTTCTTTAGCAGCAGGGATTTGATAGCGTGTTTGAATGTGGAGGGGAAAATGCCAGAGGTCTGAGAAAGATTGAATATAGTGGTGAGGTGGGAGATGACCACCAGGGAGAGGGACCGCAGGAGGTGTGAGGGAAGAGGGTCGCTAGCGCAGGTGGTGGAGCAAGTGGAGGAGAGCAGTCTGGAGACTTCTTCCTCTGTTGTTGGGAGCTAGATGCAGTACTGGCGAGACTAGGGTCGGGGCTAGTCAGGGATTGGGAGGTTATTTCATGCTGGATGTCGTCAATTTTCTTTTTGAAGTAAGAAGCAAGCTCTTCAGCACTGAGATCTGTCACAGTGGGCTGAAGTTTTGGGCTGAGAAGGGAGTGGAAAGTGTCAAAGAGTCTTTTAGGGTTATGGGATACTCAGGAGATGAGAGAGGTGAAGGAGACTTGTTTGGCATGATGGAGGGCAAGGTTGTATGTTCTGAGCATGAATTTAAAGTGGAGAAAGTCTGCGGCCTTTTGAGACTTTCTTTACAGCTGTTCAGCACACCTAGAGCAACGCCGGATGAATCGTGTTTGAGATGTGAGCCAGGGTTGCCGCAGTCTATATTAGATGGCTTGAGTTACAAGGGGCGCCGCTTTATCCAGGGCACATTTAAGAGTGGTGTTGTAATGTGCAGCAGCCAGGTTGGGGCAGGAGAGGAGAGAGATAGGGTACAGAGAAGACTGTAGAGACTCTGCAAAATTTTTGGTGTGAACAGCCTGAAGGTTCCTGTACATACGGGAGGTAGGAGGGTCTGGGGAGTTACTAGGAAGCTTGACAGAGAAAGAGAGGAAGTTACGGTCCGAGAGCAGGAGAGAGGAGTTAGTGAAGTTGGAAGCAGAGACGCAAGAAGACCAGATCCAGAGTATTGCCATCCCTGTGAGGGGGAGAGACTGTGATTTGTGAGAGACCAAGGGAGGTGAATGATAGAAGCTGAGAGGCAAAGGGGAAGATGGGTTCATTAGTGGGAATGTTGAAGTCTTATAGGATGAGGGTTCGGATTTTGCAGGAAAGGGAGTGGGTGAGCCAGGCGGCATAGTGGTCCAGAAACAGATGAGGAGCACCTGGAGGGTGATAGATAACTGCTACTTGCATGGACAGTGCATGGAAAAGCCATAGGGCATGTACCTTGAATGATGGGAAAGTGAGTGAGGGTACTGAGGGGGTGACCTGGAAGGTGCATTGTGGGGAGAGGAGAGCACCTACTCCTCTCCCTCGCCTGTCTTACGGTCTTGGGGTATGGGAGAACTGCAAGCCATAGTAAGACAGTGCAGCAGGAGAGGTCATGTTAGACTGCTGTATCCATGTTTCTGTTAGAGCTAACAGTTTTAGGCCTCAGTCACACAGGCGTTTTGACGCATGAATTTTTAAACACATCAGTTATGTGTTCAAAAATTCGCATTACCGAAGTGGGCATTACAGCGGAAAAAGTGCTGCTAGCAGCATTTATCCGCTCAAAAAGAGCGCTGCCCACTATCCCCTGCTGCAGCTGTCACATCCAGGGGTTTCACCTGTGGTCAATGGGACCGGCGGTAGTTGCGGCAGCCCCATTGACATACAGAGAACATCCCGATCCTCTGCTACAGTTGTGACAGCTGTGGCAGAGGATTTCTTCATCTCCGCGGGGAGTCCCATTGTCACTGAACACTGACAGCATTGTCACAATGTCAAGTGAAAATGGGACTCCCCATGGAGATGAAGAAATCCTCTGTCACAGCTGTGGCAGAGGAGAGCGATGTTCTCCCATTGAATTAAATGGAGGCGGCAATAGAGCCAGCTCCATTGAAAACAAGCGCTGCTGTGATTTTTGGGGAAGGGTTTCAAATATAAGCCCTTCCCTGAAAATCAATCCAAAATGTGTAAAAAAAAAAAAATGTATACTCCCCTCTCTGCAGCTGCCAGGGCTCAGCCACGTCCAACCAGCTCTTCTCCTGCACTGCTCTGAGGATTATTCAGCAGGCGGGAATTTAAAATCCCTGCCTACTGAAAGGGCTACCTCTGATTGGCAGAGCACTTCGACCAATCAGAGGCAGCTCTTAGCTATTGAATGACAGCTGAGAGCTGCCTCTGATTGGTCCCTGCGCTCAGCCAATCAGAGGCAGCACTCACTCATTCATTAATTCATGTGTTTTACCTTTTTAGATTTTTGGTATATTCATTTTTTTTAACTAAAAAAAACAGGATTTCATATATATTGTTAATATGAAAATGGATATACAAGAATTTGTTTTAGATGCTATTTAAATGAAAATTCTTTGAATAAAAAGTAATTTAATTAAAAAAAAGCTTATTATATTATATATGCAGTATGTCCTAAATTATGTGAATCTATGTGCTTTAATGTATTTATGCCACTATATGAAAATATACAGACACAGAATATTTTAATTAGCTTAAGTTTGTATGACAAATGTATTAAGGTATGCAGATTTTAGAAAAGTTTCATATCGCATAAAGCTGCTACTAACAAAGTTATTCACTAGCACCATAAATTCAAAGGTGCTGGTCTCAAATTTTTGTATGTTGGCTTTGTACAAGCTCAGCAGAGCTCAATAAAACACATTGAAAGTATGGAACGCACAGTGCATTCCATTACTCCGGTCACGTATCATGTTTACGCTGGAAGTGATGTCACTGATGAGCGCTACGAATTGTAAGTTACTCCACATGTATTTAAAGCTGTATATGTAATCTTTATGTATAACTTAAATAAGGCATGAATTATATGCTGAAATGCGTTATTATTAAAAAGTTTGAAGGTCTATTAGCTGCATGTGGGTTTGTTTAAGAGAACGGGAACCTTTGGTTTTTTCACTTTTTGGTTTTGGCATATAACTTGGGTTGTTAAAATATGTTAATCATTAGAGTCATTACATAGTAAGCCAATCATGAGTTGTTATGATGTTGCGGGCATACATTCGTCATTTCCACTATATCTGTATCGTGATGTTAACAATAAAGCAGACGTGTACTGGAGAATGACCAACATGGAGTCAGACTCAATTTCATGCATACTATTTCTCATTATAACCAATTTGGAGCATGGAAGTGAAGTACATGGAATATGATATTATTCTCATAACACTACCTAATACACTCTGTACATTGTTCTCTGATTGTCAGCTCTGATCAGGTAAGCAGCCCTGACCAATCAGAGAGCAGGTGCAACTATCGATGCACTGTGGAGATTGGGTAATCTGAAGATTGCAATAGTCATTTTAGATGGCCACAAATTGGACCTAAAACTGATCAGATGGCAGAGCCAGCGGAGAAGAACAACTGCAGGTAGTTTTCTTCCCTTCCCTTTTGTTCCTGGAACAGAATTTTGGCCTGAAACCAAAGGGTCACTTCAACTGTTGCTGACTTTTTCCAAGGATACATTATCAATAGTTCATTTGCAGGGGTCCGCTACTTGGGAGCCCTGATGAGCAGCAGATATTGGGCCAGCTGTCAGTGGGGATGGAGTTGGAAGCTGACAGCTCTTTCCGCACTGCAGTGGGCCCAGGTTGGTACTTGTGAAAATAGCTCCCATTGAATTCAACTGAGGATAGGTCATTTGTAGAAAAGTCCCGGAAAACTTTCATAAGTTTACATTACTGTAATATTCAGCAAGAAGCTAATACATTGCAGTAAATTTAATCATATAATCATAGAATGGTAGAGTTGGAAGGGACCTCCAGGGTCATTGGGTCCAACCCCCTGCTCAGTGCAGGATTTACTAAATCATCCCAGGCATATATTTGTCCAGCCTTTGTTTGAACACTTCCATTGAAGGAGAACTCAGGAGAACCTCCTGTGGTAACCTGTTCCACTCATTGATCACCCTGACTATCAGAAAGTTTTTTTCTAATATCTAATTTGTGTCTCCTCCCTTTCAGTTTCATTCCATTGTTTTTAGTCTTTCCTTGTGCAAATGAGAATAGGGCTGATCCCTCTGCAGTGTGACAACCCTTCAGATATTTGTAGACAGCTATTAAGTCTTCTCTCAGCCTTCTTTTTTGCGAGCTAAACATTCCCAGATCCTTTAACCGGTTTTTATAGGACATGATTTACAGACCGCTCACCATCTTTGCAACTCTTCTCTGAACTTGCTCCAGTTTGTCTATATCTTTTTTAAAGTGGGGTGCCCAGAACTGGACATAGTATTCCAGATGAGGTCTGACTAAGGAAGAGTAGAGGGGGATAATGACCTCACATGATCTAGAATCTATGCTTCTTTTAATACATCCTAGAATTTTGTTTCCTTTTTGGCTGCTGCATTACATTGTTGACTCTTGTTCAGTCTATGATCTATTAGTATACCCAAGTATTTTTCATATGTGCTGCTGCTTAGCTCAGTTCCTCCCATTCTGTATGTGCTTTCTTCATTTTTCTTGCCCAGATGTAGGACTTTGCATATCTTCTTGTTAAATACCATTCTGTTAGTCGCTGCCCACTGTGCAAGCTTTTCGAGATTTTTTTGAATACTCTTCCCTAGTGTTAGCTAATCCTCCTAGCTTGTGTCATAAGCAAATTTGATCAGTTTCCCATCAATTCCCTTCTCCAGATCATTTATAAAAATGTTGAATAACACTGGGCATAGGACAGAGCCTTGTGGTGGTACCCCACTTGATACTTTGTCAAATGCTTTACTAAGGTCAAGATAAACTATATCCACCGCATTTCCCTGATCAACCCTGTCAGTGATACTCTCATAGAAGGACATTAGATTAGTCTGACATGACTTGTTTGTTACAAACCCATGCTGGCTCTGGTTAATTACATCATTTTCATCCAAGTACTTGCATACATACTGTTTAATAATTTGTTCAAAGATCTTTCCCGGTATAGAAGTCAGGCTCGCAGCACTGTAGTTTCCTGGATCCACCTTCTTCCCTTTTTTGAAGATAGGGACAACATTTGCCCTTTTTCAATCTTCTGGGACTTCTCCTGTTCTCCATGAATTTTCAAAGATTATGGCGAGTTGTTCAGCAATAACCTCCGCTGCTTCCTTTAGTATCCTAGGATGTAATTCATCTGGACCTTGAGATTTGAATTCATTTAAGTTAGCTAAGTGCTCCCTAACCATCTCTCTGCTTATAGATAGCCTGAATTCTTTTATTCCCCCAATAGCACAGGGAAGATCAGTTGATGTTTCATCAACTTTCTGAGAGAAAACAGATGCAAAATAGGAATTTAAAAGTTTGGCCTTCTCAACATTATTCTTAACCAATTTACCATTTTCATCTTGTAAGCATACAATAGTATCTTTGACTTTTCTTTTGCTTTTGACATATCCCCCAAATCCTTTTTTATTGCTTTTGGCCTCTGTTGCAAGCCTCAATTCATTATTAGCTTTTCTGACACTTGCCCTACAGTTTCTGCAGACCCCATTATATTCTTCTTTAGATATTTCCCCCTCTTTCCATTTGATAAACATATTTTTCTTTGTTTTTAACTTGTATGCAAGTTCTGTGTTCATCTATCCTGGTTTCTTTAAATGCTTCCCATTCCCTTCTTTTAGGGATTGTTAACAATTGTGCTCTCAGAATCTCATTTCGCAATATTTCCCAACCTTCTTGGGCATTTCTGTACTTAAGAACATCCAGCAATTGGATTCTTCCTACCCTCTTTCTGAGTTCATTGAAATCTGTCTTTCTGAACACCAACCTTGAGGTCTGCATTTTCTCAGGTCTTCTTGCCCTTTTTATCCAAAATTCAAGGATAGCATGATCACTGCCTCCTAAGGTCCAAGCCACCTTTACTTCCTCTACCATTTCCTCCCTGTTGGTAAGAATTAGGTCCAAGAGTGAATTATGCTTTAACTGATCCACATACGGAGCTATTCAGCAGCAGTGAATTCAAATAACACATTAACTTCCTTAAAGGAGACAAACCATAATAAATATGTATAGCCATTAAATGTAGAGTAAAGGTGTATTTTCATCTGGTACCAAGATTTTATCCTGTTTTATCTCCTCCTAATGGGTACACTGTTCACATAACTTGTGAGATGTGGAAACAGTGTATCTCTCTGTGCTTTGCAGTTTAAGTATCTCACAGTCACTTCTATGGGAGTTACAGAAAAAGTGTAGCATAAGGTGCTCAGCTATTTCTATAAAACTTGGATTTAGCAACCAGTGGGACCAGGTGAGGTATGATGGGGTTGTGGGCCCCTTGTTCTATATATGAGTGAAGGTCTACCACAGGTAGGTTCTATAGATATGCCATGAATGTCTGAGGTGAGAATACCACTTTAAAAATATGAAAAAAATAATAAAAATTATTTATACATTGAGAATGAGTTTCAATGGCAATACTTAGGGTAGTTTCACACGAGTGTGCTTTTGTGCGTATATAGGTGCGTACATAAGTGCGCACCCATGTATGTACAAAAACACGTGTGAATGCAGCTCCGTGCACTGCCTTCAATGAAGCCGTGACTGCTGCCGGTGGCTCCATTGAGGACAATGGTCTGCCGGCACCCCTGAATTGTTTTTCAGGGAAGGGAATTACATATAAGCCCTTCCCCGAAAAAACTGAATTTTAGTGTTAAAAAAGCAAATAAAATAATGCACGCATTGTCTTCAATGGAGCTGCCACTGCTGCTGGCGGCTCCATTGAAAACAATGGTCTGCCGGCACCCCGTAATTGTTTTTCATGGAAGGGCTTTAAATATAAGCGCTTCCCTAAAAAACAAGAAAAAATGGTGATAAAAAAAATCCATACCCACCTTTCTTCAGCTGCCGGCGCTCAGCCGCGTCCAGCAGGCTCTTCCCCTGCACTGCTGTGAGGAGTATTCAGCAGGCGTAGATTTAAAATCCCCGCCTGCTGAATGGGCTGCCTCTGATTGGTCTCAGCACTCAGCCAATCAGAGGCAGTAATCACTGCTGAATTCATGATTGAATTCATGAATGGTTGAGTGAATGCTGCCTCTGATTGGCTGAGTGCTGGGACCAATCTGAGGCAGCTCTCAGCTGTCATTCAGTAGCTAAGTGCTGCCTCTGATTGGTCACAGTGCTCAGCCAATCAGTGGCAGCCCATTCAGCAGACAGGGATTTAAAATCCCCGCCTGCTGAATACTCCTCACAGCAGTGCAGGAGAAGAGCCAGCTGGACGTGGATTATGTTTAAAGCCCTTCCCTGAAAAACAATTACTGGATGCCGGCAGCTTCATCCGCTACCGCAGCTGTCATCTGTGACAGCTGTGGTAGGGAATTATTTATTCCCTGCAGGGATGAAGAATTCCTTTGCTGCATCTGTCACAGTTGTGGCAGGTGCAGCAGGGAATTCTTTATTCCCCGCGGGGATGAAGAAAACATCTGCTGTATGCAGCAGATGTGCTCTTAATCTCCACGGTGATTTAGAATTCCTTTGCTGCATCTGTCACAGATGTGGCGGTGCAGCAGGGAATTATTTTTCCATGCGTGTTCTTCATCCCCACGGGGACACAGCAGCAGCGGACAGGTAAGTTTTTTGTTTTTTTTTAACACTTAAATTGTTGTTTTTCAGGGAAGGGATTATATTTAAAGCCCTTCCCTGAAAAACAATTACTCCATATTGTGCACATATGTCCTATCTTTACAGGCATGTGTAAAACATGGACATGTGAACACACCATAGCGAATGCATTGCTTGTAATAGACGCGTGTTTTTGTGCGTGCATATGCACACACAAAAACCCGCTCGTATGACGCTACTCTTACGACGCATTCAGACGACCGTATATCGGCTGGGTTTTCACACGTAATGCTCTGCAGGATGTTACAGCATATTCCTCTGCCAAAATACGCAGGTCTAATTGAGTCCGAATTCTGCCATGTTTTACATAAAAATCTGCACATTAGACATGAATATTTTTTGTATGCCAGAATATTCCATCCCGTGTGAAAATGCCCTTAAAAATGTTTCTGCCCCCACATATTCAAGGAGTAATGTTAGAGTAGCGCCAACTGCTGTTTATATTCTGTATCCACCTCAGTAACTGTTCACCTGTCCAGTCTTGCTGTGCTGTGCTGCAGTGTTTATGTGGAGGGAGTGGTGAAGGTTTGTTCCTGAAGTTGCTGCGCCTAATGGGATGGTGCAGCTTTGCAGCAGAGAAGCAAGACTGAATTACTTGATTTACTGAGGTTGACAAATACTGAAAGACTATTTCAACAGAAATAGCAGGTGGCGTTAGAGCCGTTGTACATGGGAAACGCCTGACAATAGTCCCAGCGATAATCGCTCCTTTACTTGCACATGAGCGCTCATTGCTCAGTGAATGGAGGCAGAGTGGGTCAGAGATCACTTCAGTCACCTGCCTACATTCACAGTAAACAGCCATCCATTCATAGGTGAACGACTGCCTGTTTACATAGTTTTATCATTTAGTTTTCATGCCTGAAGAAACTAAATTAAAAACAATAAGCGAACAAATTATCATTCGTTGTTTAGTTGCTGCAAGGCTAAACGATTATCCTCCTCCGTAAAAAGGGGATCATAAAAACAGCTGGGTATTCACGCCGGCTGATATACAGCATCCCTCACTGCAGGGGGTGAAGGCTGGAAGAGGCGGGAGCAGTACACTGAGCAATGCACTGAGCTCCCACCCCTTTCCGCCCCTCGACACTATTTGCAATGAGAGGAGGCGGGGCGGAGCTAAGTTCTGGGAGTTAGCTCTGCCCCCGCCCATTGCAAAAAGTGCCGAGGGGCAGAGAGGAGGCAGAGAGGGGGCGGGAGCTCAGCCTCCTTCCCCTGCAGAGAAAGACGCTGTATATTGGCCGGCGTGAACACGCGGCCGATATACGGCCATCTGAATAAGCCCTTAAACTGAACAATTGTATTCTCCATATAATCATATTTTTATTCTTCAAATGCTCTATATTTTTTGTGGTTAGTGGGCTGCATATTGGGTATTGCAATTAACATTCTAATGAAGACTGTGCAATAACAGGCTAAAATGAAATAAGAATTTGAATCTATATTATAAAAATACTGAAAGGTTACTAACAGCATTTTATGTATTGTAGCCCCTGCCATGTCAAGTGTCATTAGGGATGGCAATGATGAACAAGATTCTGTCGGAGGGCAAAGCTGCCTAGAGAAATCTGTGGTAAGTACATAACCGTATATCAGCAAAGTCCTGCAATAAGTAGAAAACAACTAGAGACAATCATTTTCTGAGCTGTAGTAGATAAAATAAAGTTTGCAATGTAGCAATGTAGTTACTTACTTTATAGTATTTCTACTTTCGCCCTAAGAGCACATCTAGTTAGGGGTTGTCTAAAGCAGATCATAGATTTCAGATAATGGCTGACCAAGTGCCTTTTAAGCCAACAACCAACCACTGTAGACATGTACATTGGGCTCTGCTTGTGTATTTCAGTAGGGACTGGGCATATTATGATGTTTGCCTCTTGTAGAAACAAAGGCTTTGTCATATAAAAATCCAACCAGTCTGATCAGGGACTATCGGTAACGTCTAGTCATCAACAGCAATCTTACATCTGTGGCCCCCTTTACTCAACTTTCATATAAATGGACTCTGTGTGGAAACTGTAACAATGCTTTAAATTAATGTTTCCTATTTTCTGTTACCCTGCAGACATGGCTGGTCTTTACTTTACAAAAAAATGTAAATAATGATTGTCTTTTTTTAGGACAAAAAGAAAAACCCTTCTACTCAGATGTTAGACTTAATCTGCGCACATATGAAATTTAAGGTAAAACATAAAACCGGCATGGCCTTTACTGTATATTCAGGCTGTCTTTCATGGAAACTTATTTATATACTCAACTAGCTGATATACCCGGCTTCGCCCGAGTTAATTTGGTACTGGTGTTTATCTGGTGTTCACACAGAAAATCTTATGAAGTCGTGGTTACTTTAGAGATACTGAGGAAAAACATATTTTCACCATTTTGCATAGTTCTCTTCGTTACCCAGGAAACACCACGTGGAGGTAACCATGCGACGTTTCCTTTATATAAAATGACATCAGGAAGTGAGAGAATTAGATTACATACATAAAATTTGGACGCTAATTCTTCTGCGCTTAGATTTGAATAATTAAATTGGGACCCAAAGCTTTTCATATTTATGAGACAATCAAGGCTTGTGCCAAATTTCATGTTTCTATGACATAGGGAAGTGAGACATTTAGATTATGTACGTAAAATTTCGACGCTAATTCTTTTGCGCATAGAATTGAATAATGGAGTTGGGACCCATTAGCTTTTCCTATTTATGACATAATCAATGCTCGTGCCAAATTTCCAGTTTCTATGACACCGGAAAGTGAGAAAATTACATTCCGCACGCAAAATTTGGACTCTAATTCGTTTGCGCATAGAATTAAATAATGGAGTTGGGACCCATTAGCATTTCCTATTTAATACATAATCAATGCTCGTGCTAAATTTCACGTTTATATGACATTGGGAAGTGAGAGATTTAGATTATATATGTAAAATTTTGACGCCAATTCTTTTGCGCATAGAATTGAATAATCGAGTTGGGACCAATTAGCTTTTCCTGTTTATGACATAATCAATGCTCGTGCCAAATTTCCCGTTTCTATGACACCAGAAAGTGAGAAAATTACATTCCGCAAGTAAAATTTCAACGCCAATTCTTTTGCGCATGCAATTGAATAATGGAGTTGGGACCCATTAGCTTTTCCTATTTATGACATAATCAATGCCCTTGCCAAATTTCCCGTTTCTATGACACCGGAAAGTGAAAAAATTACATTCCGCACGTAAAATTTCGACGCCAATTCTTTTGCGCATAGAATTGAATAATCGAGTTCAGACCCATTTGCTTTTCCTGTTTATGACATAATCAATGCTTGTGCGAAATTTCACGTTTCTATGACACCGGAAAGTGAGAAAAATACATTCCGCACGTAAAATTTGGCCGCCAATTCTTTTGCACATAGAATTGAATAATGGAGTTGGGACCCATTAGCTTTTCCTATTTATGACATAATCAATGCTCGTGCCAAATTTCCAGTTTCTATGACACCGGAAAGTGAGAAAATTACATTCGCACGTAAAATTTGGACGCTAATTCGTTTGCGCATAGAATTGAATAATGGAGTTGGGACCCATTAGCATTTCCTATTTATGACATAATCAATGCTCGTGCCAAATTTCCCGTTACTATGACACCAGAAAGTGAGAAAAATACATTCCGCAAGTAAAATTTGGACGCTAATTCGTTTGCGTATAGAATTGAATAATGGAGTTGGGACCCATTAGCATTTCCTATTTATGACATAATCAATGCTCGTGCCAAACTTCCGGTTTCTATGACACCAGAAAGTGAGAAAATTACATTCCGCAAGTAAAATTTCAACGCCAATTCTTTTGCGCATAGAATTGAATAATCGAGTTGGGACCTATGAGCTTTTCCTATTTTTGACATAATCAATGCTCTTGCCAAATTTCACGTTTCTATGAAACCGGAAAGTTAGAAAATTAGATTCCGTGCGTAAAATTTCGACGCTAATTCTTTTGCGCATAGAATTGAATAATGGAATTGGGACCCATTAGCTTTTCCTGTTTATAACATAATCAATGCTCGTGCCAAATTTCCCGTTTCTATGCCACCGGAAAGTGAAAAAATTACATTCCGTACGTAAAATTTCGATGCCAATTCTTTTGCGCTAGAATTGAATAATCGAGTTGGGACCCATTCGCTTTTCCTGTTTATGACATAATCAATGCTCGTGTGAAATTTCACATTTCTATGACACAGGAAAGTGAGAAAAATACATTCCGCACGTAAAATTTGGCCGCCAATTCTTTTGCACATAGAATTGAATAATGGAGTTGGGACCTATGAACTTTTCCTATTTATGACATAATCAATGCTCGTGCCAAATTTCCTGTTTCTATGACCCCGGAAAGTGAGGAAATTACATGCCGCTCGTAAAATTTCAACGCCAATTCTTTTGTGCTAGAATTGAATAATGGAGTTGGGACCCATTAGCTATTCCTATTTATGACATAATCAATGCTCTTGCCAAATTTCCCGTTTCTATGAAACCGGAAAGTGAGAAAATTAGATTCCGTACGTAAAATTTCGACGCTAATTCTTTTGCGTATAGAATTGAATAATGGAGTTGGGACCCATTAGCTTTTCCTGTTTATGACATAATCAATGCTCGTGCCAAATTTCCTGTTTCTATGACACCGGAAAGTGAAGAAATTACATTCCGCAAGTAAAATTTGGATGCTAATTCTTTTGCTCTAGAATTGAATAATCGAGTTGGGACCCATTCGCTTTCCCTATTTATGACATAATCAATGCTCGTGCCAAATTTCACGTTTCTATGACACCGGAAAGTGAGAAAAATACATTCCGCACGTAAAATTTGGACGCTAATTCTTTTGCGCATAGAATTGAATAATGGAATTGGGACCCATTAGCTTTTCCTATTTATGAAATAATCAATGCTTGTGCCAAATTTCCCGTTTCTATGACACCGGAAAGTTAAAAAATTACATTCCGCACGTAAAATTTGGACGCTAATTCTTTTGCGGTAGAATTGAATAATGGAGTTGGGACCTATGAACTTTTCCTATTTATGACATAATCAATGCTCTTGCCAAATTTCACGTTTCTATGACACCGGAAAGTGAGAAAATTTGATTCTGTACGTAAAATTTGGACGCTAATTCTTTTGCGTATAGAATTGAATAATCGAGTTGGGACCCATTAGCTTTTCCTATTTATGACATAATGAATGCTCGTGCCAAATTTCCTGTTTCTATGAAACCGGAAAGTGAAGAAATTACATTCCGCACGTAAAATTTTGACGCTAATTCTTTTGCGCATAGAATTGAATAATGAAGTTGGGACCTATTAGCTTTTCCTGTTTATGACATAATCAGTGCTTGTGCCAAATTTCCTGTTTCTATGACACCGGAAAGTGAGAAAATTACATTCCGCACGTAAAATTTTGACGCTAATTCTTTTGCGCATAGAATTGAATAATGGAGTTGGGACCCATTAGCTTTTCCTGTTTATGACATAATCAGTGCTCGTGCCAAATTTCCCGTTTCTATGACACCGGAAAGTGAGAAAATTACATTCCGCACTTAAAATTTGGACGCTAATTCTTTTGCGCATAGAATTGAATAATGGAGTTGGGACCCATTAGCTTTTCCTGTTTATGACATAATCAATGCTCGTGCCAAATTTCCCGTTTCTATGACACCGGAAAGTGAGAAAATTACATTCCGTACGTAAAATTTGGACGCTAATTTTTTTGCGCATAGAATTGAATAATGGAATTGGGACCCATTAGCTTTTCCTGTTTATGACATATTCAATGCTCGTGCCAAATTTCCCGTTTCTATGACACCAGAAAGTGAAAAAATTACATTCCGCACGTAAAATTTCTACGCTAATTATTTTGCGGTAGCATTGAATAATGGAGTTGGGACCAATTAGCTTTTCCTATTTATGGCATAATCAATGCTCGTGCCAAATTTCACGTTTATATGACATTGGGAAGTGAGAGATTTAGATTATATACGTAAAATTTTGACGCCAATTCTTTTGCGCATAGAATTGAATAATCGAGTTGGGACCAATTAGCTTTTCCTGTTTATGACATAATCAATGCTCGTGCCAAATTTCCCGTTTCTATGACACCAGAAAGTGAGAAAATTACATTCCGCAAGTAAAATTTCAACGCCAATTCTTTTGCGCATAGAATTGAATAATCGATTTGGGACCTATGAGCTTTTCCTATTTATGACATAATCAATGCTCTTGCCAAATTTCACGTTTCTATGAAACCGGAAAGTTAGAAAATTAGATTCCGTGCGTAAAATTTCGACGCTAATTCTTTTGCGCATAGAATTGAATAATGGAATTGGGACCCATTGGCTTTTCCTGTTTATAACATAATCAATGCCCGTGCCAAATTTCCCGTTTCTATGACACCGGAAAGTGAAAAAATTACATTCCGCACGTAAAATTTCGACGACAATTCTTTTGCGCTAGAATTGAATAATCGAGTTGGGACCCATTCGCTTTTCCTGTTTATGACATAATCAATGCTCGTGTGAAATTTCACGTTTCTATGACACCGGAAAGTGAGAAAAATACATTCCGCACGTAAAATTTGGACGCTAATTCTTTTGCACATAGAATTGAATAATGGAGTTGGGACCCATTAGCTTTTCCTATTTATGACATAATCAATGCTCGTGCCAAATTTCCAGTTTCTATGACACCGGAAAGTGAAGAAATTACATTCCGCAATAAAATTTGGATGCTAATTCTTTTGCGCTAGAATTGAATAATCGAGTTGGGACCCATTCGCTTTCCCTATTTATGACATAATCAATGCTCGTGCCAAATTTCACGTTACTATGACACCGGAAAGTGAGAAAAATACATTCCGCACGTAAAATTTGGACGCTAATTCTTTTGCGCATAGAATTGATTAATGGAATTGGGACCCATTAGCTTTTCCTATTTATGAAATAATCAATGCTTGTGCCAAATTTCCCGTTTCTATGACACCGGAAAGTTAAAAAATTACATTCCGCACGTAAAATTTGGACGCTAATTCTTTTGCGGTAGAATTGAATAATGGAGTTGGGACCTATGAACTTTTCCTATTTATGACATAATCAATGCTCTTGCCAAATTTCACGTTTCTATGACACCGGAAAGTGAGAAAATTAGATTCTGTACGTAAAATTTGGACGCTAATTCTTTTGCGTATAGAATTGAATAATCGAGTTGGGACCCATTAGCTTTTCCTATTTATGACATAATCAATGCTCGTGCCAAATTTCCTGTTTCTATGACACCGGAAAGTGAAGAAATTACATTCAGCACGTAAAATTTTGACGCTAATTCTTTTGCGCATAGAATTGAATAATGGAGTTGGGACCCATTAGCTTTTCCTGTTTATGACATAATCAATGCTCGTGCCAAATTTCCCGTTTCTATGGCACCGGAAAGTGAGAAAATTACATTCCGCACGTAAAATTTGGACGCTAATTTTTTTGCGCATAGAATTGAATAATGGAGTTGGGACCCATTAGCTTTTCCTATTTATGACATATTCAAGGCTCGTGCCAAATTTCCCGTTTCTATGACACCAGAAAGTGAAAAAATTACATTCCGCACGTAAAATTTCTACGCTAATTATTTTGCGGTAGAATTGAATAATGGAGTTGGGACCCATTAGCTTTTCCTATTTATGACATAATCAATGCTCGTGCCAAATTTCCCGTTTCTATGACACCGGAAAGTGAGAAAATTACATTCCGTGCGTAAAATTTCGATGCTAATTCTTTTGCGCATAGAATTGAATAATGGAATTGGGACCCATTAGCTTTTCCTGTTTATAACATAATCAATGCTTGTGCCAAATTTCCCGTTTCTATGACACCGGAAAGTGAAAAAATTACATTCCGCACGTAAAATTTCGACGCCAATTCTTTTGCGCTAGAATTGAATAATCGAGTTGGGACCCATTCGCTTTTCCTGTTTATGACATAATCAATGCTTGTGTGAAATTTCACGTTTCTATGACACCGGAAAGTGAGAAAAATACATTCCGCATGTAAAATTTGGCCGCCAATTCTTTTGCACATAGAATTGAATAATGGAATTGGGACCTATGAACTTTTCCTATTTATGACATAATCAATGCTCGTGCCAAATTTCCTGTTTCTATGACCCCGGAAAGTGCAGAAATTACATTCCGCACGCAAAATTTCAACGACAATTCTTTTGCGCTAGAATTGAATAATGGAGTTGGGACCCATTAGCTATTCCTATTTATGACATAATCAATGCTCTTGCCAAATTTCCCGTTTCTATGAAACCGGAAAGTGAGAAAATTAGATTCCGTACGTAAAATTTCGACGCTAATTCTTTTGCGCATAGAATTGAATAATGGAGTTGGGACCCATTAGCTTTTCCTGTTTATGACATAATCAATGCTCGTGCCAAATTTCCTGTTTCTATGACACCGGAAAGTGAAGAAATTACATTCCGCAAGTAAAATTTGGATGCTAATTCTTTTGCGCTAGAATTGAATAATCGAGTTGGGACCCATTCGCTTTCCCTATTTATGACATAATCAATGCTCGTGCCAAATTTCACGTTTCTATGACACCGGAAAGTGAGAAAAATACATTCCGCACGTAAAGTTTGGACGCTAATTCTTTTGCGCATAGAATTGAATAATGGAATTGGGAACCATTAGCTTTTCCTATTTATGAAATAATCAATGCTTGTGCCAAATTTCCCGTTTCTATGACACCGGAAAGTTAAAAAATTACATTCCGCACGTACAATTTGGACGCTAATTCTTTTGCGGTAGAATTGAATAATGGAGTTGGGACCTATGAACTTTTCCTATTTATGACATAATCAATGCTCTTGCCAAATTTCACGTTTCTATGACACCGGAAAGTGAGAAAATTAGATTCTGTACGTAAAATTTGGACGCTAATTCTTTTGCGTATAGAATTGAATAATCGAGTTGGGACCCATTAGCTTTTCCTATCTATGAAATAATCAATGCTCGTGCCAAATTTCCTGTTTCTATGACACCGGAAAGTGAAGAAATTACAATCTGCATGTAAAATTTTGGACGCAAATTCTTTTGCGCATAGAATTGAATAATGGAGTTGGGACCCATTAGCTTTTCCTGTTTATGACATAATCAATGCTCGTGCCAAATTTCCCGTTTCTATGGCACCGGAAAGTGAGAAAATTACATTCCGCACGTAAAATTTGGACGCTAAATTTTTTGCGCATAGAATTGAATAATGGAGTTGGGACCCATTAGCTTTTCCTATTTATGACATATTCAAGGCTCGTGCCAAATTTCCCGTTTCTATGACACCAGAAAGTGAAAAAATTACATTCCGCACGTAAAATTTCTACGCTAATTATTTTGCGGTAGAATTGAATAATGGAGTTGGGACCCATTAGCTTTTCCTATTTATGACATAATCAATGCTCGTGCCAAATTTCCCGTTTCTATGACACCGGAAAGTGAGAAAATTACATTCCGTGCGTAAAATTTCGATGCTAATTCTTTTGCGCATAGAATTGAATAATGGAATTGGGACCCATTAGCTTTTCCTGTTTATAACATAATCAATGCTCGTGCCAAATTTCCCGTTTCTATGACACCGGAAAGTGAAAAAATTACATTCCGCACGTAAAATTTCGACGCCAATTCTTTTGCGCTAGAATTGAATAATCGAGTTGGGACCCATTCGCTTTTCCTGTTTATGACATAATCAATGCTTGTGTGAAATTTCACGTTTCTATGACACCGGAAAGTGAGAAAAATACATTCCGCATGTAAAATTTGGCCGCCAATTCTTTTGCACATAGAATTGAATAATGGAGTTGGGACCTATGAACTTTTCCTATTTATGACATAATCAATGCTCGTGCCAAATTTCCTGTTTCTATGACCCCGGAAAGTGCAGAAATTACATTCCGCACGCAAAATTTCAACGACAATTCTTTTGCGCTAGAATTGAATAATGGAGTTGGGACCCATTAGCTATTCCTATTTATGACATAATCAATGCTCTTGCCAAATTTCCTGTTTCTATGAAACCGGAAAGTGAGAAAATTAGATTCCGTACGTAAAATTTCGACGCTAATTCTTTTGCGCATAGAATTGAATAATGGAGTTGGGACCCATTAGCTTTTCCTGTTTATGACATAATCAATGCTCGTGCCAAATTTCCTGTTTCTATGACACCGGAAAGTGAAGAAATTACATTCCGCAAGTAAAATTTGGATGCTAATTCTTTTGCGCTAGAATTGAATAATCGAGTTGGGACCCATTCGCTTTCCCTATTTATGACATAATCAATGCTCGTGCCAAATTTCACGTTTCTATGACACCGGAAAGTGAGAAAAATACATTCCGCACGTAAAGTTTGGACGCTAATTCTTTTGCGCATAGAATTGAATAATGGAATTGGGAACCATTAGCTTTTCCTATTTATGAAATAATCAATGCTTGTGCCAAATTTCCCGTTTCTATGACACCGGAAAGTTAAAAAATTACATTCCGCACGTACAATTTGGACGCTAATTCTTTTGCGGTAGAATTGAATAATGGAGTTGGGACCTATGAACTTTTCCTATTTATGACATAATCAATGCTCTTGCCAAATTTCACGTTTCTATGACACCGGAAAGTGAGAAAATTAGATTCTGTACGTAAAATTTGGACGCTAATTCTTTTGCGTATAGAATTGAATAATCGAGTTGGGACCCATTAGCTTTTCCTATCTATGAAATAATCAATGCTCGTGCCAAATTTCCTGTTTCTATGACACCGGAAAGTGAAGAAATTACAATCTGCATGTAAAATTTTGGACGCAAATTCTTTTGCGCATAGAATTGAATAATCGAGTTGGGACCCATTAGCTTTTCCTGTTTATGACATAATCAATGCTCGTGCCAAATTTCCTGTTTCTATGACACCGGAAAGTGAAGAAATTACATTCAGCACGTAAAATTTTGACGCTAATTCTTTTGCGCATAGAATTGAATAATGGAGTTGGGACCCATTAGCTTTTCCTGTTTATGACATAATCAATGCTCGTGCCAAATTTCCCGTTTCTATGACACCGGAAAGTGAGAAAATTACATTCCGTGCGTAAAATTTCGATGCTAATTCTTTTGCGCATAGAATTGAATAATGGAATTGGGACCCATTAGCTTTTCCTGTTTATAACATAATCAATGCTTGTGCCAAATTTCCCGTTTCTATGACACCGGAAAGTGAAAAAATTACATTCCGCACGTAAAATTTCGACGCCAATTCTTTTGCGCTAGAATTGAATAATCGAGTTGGGACCCATTCGCTTTTCCTGTTTATGACATAATCAATGCTTGTGTGAAATTTCACGTTTCTATGACACCGGAAAGTGAGAAAAATACATTCCGCATGTAAAATTTGGCCGCCAATTCTTTTGCACATAGAATTGAATAATGGAATTGGGACCTATGAACTTTTCCTATTTATGACATAATCAATGCTCGTGCCAAATTTCCTGTTTCTATGACCCCGGAAAGTGCAGAAATTACATTCCGCACGCAAAATTTCAACGACAATTCTTTTGCGCTAGAATTGAATAATGGAGTTGGGACCCATTAGCTATTCCTATTTATGACATAATCAATGCTCTTGCCAAATTTCCCGTTTCTATGAAACCGGAAAGTGAGAAAATTAGATTCCGTACGTAAAATTTCGACGCTAATTCTTTTGCGCATAGAATTGAATAATGGAGTTGGGACCCATTAGCTTTTCCTGTTTATGACATAATCAATGCTCGTGCCAAATTTCCTGTTTCTATGACACCGGAAAGTGAAGAAATTACATTCCGCAAGTAAAATTTGGATGCTAATTCTTTTGCGCTAGAATTGAATAATCGAGTTGGGACCCATTCGCTTTCCCTATTTATGACATAATCAATGCTCGTGCCAAATTTCACGTTTCTATGACACCGGAAAGTGAGAAAAATACATTCCGCACGTAAAGTTTGGACGCTAATTCTTTTGCGCATAGAATTGAATAATGGAATTGGGAACCATTAGCTTTTCCTATTTATGAAATAATCAATGCTTGTGCCAAATTTCCCGTTTCTATGACACCGGAAAGTTAAAAAATTACATTCCGCACGTACAATTTGGACGCTAATTCTTTTGCGGTAGAATTGAATAATGGAGTTGGGACCTATGAACTTTTCCTATTTATGACATAATCAATGCTCTTGCCAAATTTCACGTTTCTATGACACCGGAAAGTGAGAAAATTAGATTCTGTACGTAAAATTTGGACGCTAATTCTTTTGCGTATAGAATTGAATAATCGAGTTGGGACCCATTAGCTTTTCCTATCTATGAAATAATCAATGCTCGTGCCAAATTTCCTGTTTCTATGACACCGGAAAGTGAAGAAATTACAATCTGCATGTAAAATTTTGGACGCAAATTCTTTTGCGCATAGAATTGAATAATGGAGTTGGGACCCATTAGCTTTTCCTGTTTATGACATAATCAATGCTCGTGCCAAATTTCCCGTTTCTATGGCACCGGAAAGTGAGAAAATTACATTCCGCACGTAAAATTTGGACGCTAATTTTTTTGCGCATAGAATTGAATAATGGAGTTGGGACCCATTAGCTTTTCCTATTTATGACATATTCAAGGCTCGTGCCAAATTTCCCGTTTCTATGACACCAGAAAGTGAAAAAATTACATTCCGCACGTAAAATTTCTACGCTAATTATTTTGCGGTAGAATTGAATAATGGAGTTGGGACCCATTAGCTTTTCCTATTTATGACATAATCAATGCTCGTGCCAAATTTCCCGTTTCTATGACACCGGAAAGTGAGAAAATTACATTCCGTGCGTAAAATTTCGATGCTAATTCTTTTGCGCATAGAATTGAATAATGGAATTGGGACCCATTAGCTTTTCCTGTTTATAACATAATCAATGCTCGTGCCAAATTTCCCGTTTCTATGACACCGGAAAGTGAAAAAATTACATTCCGCACGTAAAATTTCGACGCCAATTCTTTTGCGCTAGAATTGAATAATCGAGTTGGGACCCATTCGCTTTTCCTGTTTATGACATAATCAATGCTTGTGTGAAATTTCACGTTTCTATGACACCGGAAAGTGAGAAAAATACATTCCGCATGTAAAATTTGGCCGCCAATTCTTTTGCACATAGAATTGAATAATGGAGTTGGGACCTATGAACTTTTCCTATTTATGACATAATCAATGCTCGTGCCAAATTTCCTGTTTCTATGACCCCGGAAAGTGCAGAAATTACATTCCGCACGCAAAATTTCAACGACAATTCTTTTGCGCTAGAATTGAATAATGGAGTTGGGACCCATTAGCTATTCCTATTTATGACATAATCAATGCTCTTGCCAAATTTCCCGTTTCTATGAAACCGGAAAGTGAGAAAATTAGATTCCGTACGTAAAATTTCGACGCTAATTCTTTTGCGCATAGAATTGAATAATGGAGTTGGGACCCATTAGCTTTTCCTGTTTATGACATAATCAATGCTCGTGCCAAATTTCCTGTTTCTATGACACCGGAAAGTGAAGAAATTACATTCCGCAAGTAAAATTTGGATGCTAATTCTTTTGCGCTAGAATTGAATAATCGAGTTGGGACCCATTCGCTTTCCCTATTTATGACATAATCAATGCTCGTGCCAAATTTCACGTTTCTATGACACCGGAAAGTGAGAAAAATACATTCCGCACGTAAAGTTTGGACGCTAATTCTTTTGCGCATAGAATTGAATAATGGAATTGGGAACCATTAGCTTTTCCTATTTATGAAATAATCAATGCTTGTGCCAAATTTCCCGTTTCTATGACACCGGAAAGTTAAAAAATTACATTCCGCACGTACAATTTGGACGCTAATTCTTTTGCGGTAGAATTGAATAATGGAGTTGGGACCTATGAACTTTTCCTATTTATGACATAATCAATGCTCTTGCCAAATTTCACGTTTCTATGACACCGGAAAGTGAGAAAATTAGATTCTGTACGTAAAATTTGGACGCTAATTCTTTTGCGTATAGAATTGAATAATCGAGTTGGGACCCATTAGCTTTTCCTATCTATGAAATAATCAATGCTCGTGCCAAATTTCCTGTTTCTATGACACCGGAAAGTGAAGAAATTACAATCTGCATGTAAAATTTTGGACGCAAATTCTTTTGCGCATAGAATTGAATAATCGAGTTGGGACCCATTAGCTTTTCCTGTTTATGACATAATCAATGCTCCTGCCAAATTTCACGTTTCTATGACACCGGAAAGTGAGAAAAATACATTCCGTACGTAAGATTTTGACGCTAATTCTTTTGCGCATAGAATTGAATAATCGAGTTGGGACCCATTAGCTTTTCCTATTTATGACATATTCAATGCTCTTGCCAAATTTCACGTTTCTATGACATTGAGAAGTGACAGATTTAGATTATGTACGTAAAAGTTCGACGCCAATTCTTTTGCGCTAGAATTGAATAATCGAGTGGGGACCCAATTACTTTTCCTATTTTGGAGATAATCAATGCTAGTGCCAAAATTCATGTTTCTACGACATCGGGAAGTTGGAGAACTTTTGGCGAGTGAGGGCTTTCAACTTTATATATATAGATGGATGTGATATATTCACTTATTAGGATACACCTGAGGCTTCTTTTACACGAGCGCATATCGGCCGGCCATTTTCACGGCCGGCTGATATACGCTATGTTGTGGGCGAAAACCTGGTGAATGGGCACACAAATCAAACGTTTGTGCACCCGTTCATATGGCCTGGTGAGGCCATTGAAAATGCGCTGACCTCACCAGGTCATATCCCATTTCCCCTCCCTCCCCATCGCAGGCTTACCTGTCTTTCTCTTAGCTCGGTCTGTGCAATGGGAGGGGGCAGGGTGGGGGTGGAGCTAAGCGCTGGTCAGCCTCCTTTCATTGATTGCTATGAACAAGGGGTGGTGACTAGGTGCTTGCTTAGCTCCACCCACATCCCACCCCTTGCCCATAGCCATTAATGCGAGGAGGCGGGGTGGATCAGGGCATTGCAGAGACGGAGCGAGGAGGAGAGGTAAGCCTGTACGGGGAAGGGGAGGAGAACAGGGGGAGGTAGTTTAGCAGCCACGTTGCTAAACTCCCTCCCACCTACGGCCGCTCCCATAGGAGCCTATGCAGTGGCCCGACATATTCATGCCCAACACATAGTTTCAGAACTATGTTTTGGGCTCAACATAAAAACACTTGGTGCTATATTGGCTGGCCGGATGTTTTTACGTCTGGCAAATACGCCCACGTGATCTGATGCATTGGAATCCAATGCACCAGATCACAGCGCATATCAGGGAGCCGTGAAATGGCCGGCCGATATGCGATCATGTGAAAGAAGCCTAAATCATGTTATTAACCTTGTTTCCTGCTCACATTGCTCAGTGTTGTAATCAAGAACCTCATATGTTAGTAAATGCGTCACTTCTGTACCAAAAGAATATCTTTTTCTGCTGCTCGCTTGGAAATACTCGGAGATGACTGTTTCTGGAAATCTAACAAATCTATCGCTGTAGTATGGCACAAGGTTAGATCTTTCTGGCTATGATGGTAAATATTTTTGCATAAAAAGAGTAAAGTATTATGGAGGTCGGACCTTTATTGGCTAACCAGAAAAATTCTATACAATATGCAAGCTTTTGAGGCTACATAGTGTCCCTTCATCAGGCTGCTGAGTAATGGGCATTATACAGCCTTAAAAGCTTACATAGTTGTCTGTTAGCCAATAAAGGTCTTACCCCCAGAATACTTTACTTTTTTTTATACAACAGTATTTAAAGGGGTTGTCCCGAGGCAGCAAGTGGGTCTATACACTTCTGCATGGCCATAATAATGCACTTTGTAATGTACATTGTGCATTAATTATGAGCCATACAGAAGTTATAAAAAGTTTTATACTTACCTGCTCCGTTGCTGGCGTCCTCGTCTCCATGGTGCCGACTAATTTTCGCCCTCCGATGGCCAAATTAGCCGCGCTTGCGCAGTCCGGGTCTTCTTCTTTTCTGAATGGGGCTCCGTGTAGCTCCGTGTAGCTCCGCCCCGTCACATGCCGATTCCAGCCAATCAGGAGGCTGGAATCGGCAATGGACCGCACAGAAGCCCTGCGGTCCATGAAGACAGAGGATCCCGGCGGCCATCTTCAGCAGGTGAGTATGAAGACGCCGGACCGCCGGGATTCAGGTAAGCGCTGTGCGGGTGGTTTTTTTAACCCCTGCAGCGGGGTTGTCTCGCGCCGAACGGGGGGGGGGGGGGGGGGTTAAAAAAAAAAAAACCCGTTTCGGCGCGGGACAACCCCTTTAACATCATAAATCATTCTGTAAAAGGCTCATTTAAATCACTGGAAGTGTTCATGGTGCAGATGTTTCCAGACAGTCACTGCCATAGATACCCTCCAGAATGCCTGCTTGAGTTACCTTAAAGGGGTTGTCTCGCGGCAGCAAGTGGGGTTATACACTTCTGTATGGCCATATTAATGCACTTTGTAATGTACATTGTGCATTAAATATGAGCCATACAGAAGTTATTCACTTACCTGCTCCGTTGCTAGCGTCCCCGTTGCCATGGTTCCGTCTAACTTCGGTGTCTTCTTGCTTTTTTAGACGCGCTTGCGCAGATGCATCTTCTCCCTTCGGCTGGTCTTGGAAGCATCGGCGTTTTGGCTCCGCCCCCTTGTACGCATCATCGCGTAGCTCCGCCCCATTACGTGTGCCGGTTCCAGGCTCCTGATTGGCTGGAATCGGCACATGACGGGGGCGGAGCTACGCGATGCCGTGAAAAGGGGCGGAGCCAAAACGCCGATGCTTCCAAGACCAGCCGAAGGGAGAAGATCCATCTGCGCAAGCGCGTCTAAAAAAGCAAGAAGACACCGAAGTTAGACGGAACCATGGCAACGGGGACGCTAGCAACGGAGCAGGTAAGTGAATAACTTCTGTATGGCTCATATTTAATGCACGATGTATATTACAAAGTGCATTAATATGGCCATACAGAAGTGTATAGACCCACTTGCTTTCGCGAGACAACCCCTTTAATGCAATGTACTGGATTATATTTTTCTCCAGTAGGTTTCAGGGTATTCTGTAGCTTCATAATTGTATAGTGTGCACACATAGTGAAAGAAACCAATCGGACACAAGTTATCAGCCTTGAATCTCAACCAGCTCTCTGGAGTTACAATCCCAGAGCCCTAATTTATTGAAACACATAATACCTGCCCTTTATGGGCGTATAACAGATTACATCAGTAACATATAGGATTCTCATTTGTCGGGCCATATAGAATTCACCGCCCCCCTCCCCACACCTCTCTCAAGTCCAGTGTATAAGCCAGTCTTTGTTCTATCAACATCTGGTCTGTTAAAAGTAGTTCCTTTTGATTCAGCAGTTGAGAGTGGAGGAAGGGCTGGGAAGACACCCAAAATGGATACACTTAAAACACACAGTATAGGAATGTGACTTTAACTCTTAGAGGCTGGAAAAGAGCTTCACATTAGGCTAAAGTTATAAAACACACATCTTTCACCATGCCATTGTCCAGCAATTACCATAATGAAATTATGCAGCTATTAGGCTCTACAGAGTTAAATCACTACAGCTGCATAATACATCTAGTTTATTACAAATCAATAGACATTTTACGCTAACTAATCATCATGTCTATTACAATCCCCCCTTAAAATATCTATTCTCTAACTCTCCCTGGTAATTCTCACAGTTCTCTGCGGGTGAGCCTATAACTGGAGCGCGTTGAAGGTTCGATTTAGGGTCTCCAAGGGGGTGTAGGACTTGTCCACTCCTTCTGGGGATGCATCCAGCAAACTTATTGTGGGAGCGGCTTTTCCAGCATCAGTTTCACAGGTCTCTCTGACACGGGATAACACAGCAGACTAGAACGGAAAAGATAATGAGTTCACATACAACAGCGACGCCCATCTGAGCCAACAGCAAGTTTTGAGTAAAAACGTTTGCGCTCGTGGAAAACGTAGCCAGATAACCCAGAATAGAAACGTCAGTCTGGTAAAAGCTAAATAAAAACAGCACTTAGGGCGCCCACCCACTGGCGTTTGCGATTTTCGTGCGTGAAAAACGCAGCGTTTTCGGCGCGGTTTTGCCGCGTTTTCCGTCCGTTTTCGCAGCTTTTTCGCGCCTTTTCCATTAATTTCCATTGACATTCATGGGTGCATTAGGAGAAAAATAAGGACACATATGCAACTGACAGTTCCTATGTTAAAAATCGCAACGCACCGCAAAAAAAAACGCCAGTGGACAGGAGTACATTCAATTCTAATTGCTCTTGAGAAAAAACGCAAAACGCAAAGAAAAAAAAATCGCCAGTGGGTGGGCGCCCTTACTCGGGAGGAGGGGGGTGTATTAAACAAGAAGCTCCCTCCTTAAAGTGCTGACTCCTCTATGTCCTTCCGGTCGCAGATATTACTGCGGTAGGCGGGTTACGTTTTCAATTTTATTGTAGAATATTTCAGGCAACGCGTTTTGGTGCAACAAGCACCTTTCTCAAGCCAATACATAGACATATTTGTAAAACCTACTCACATTTATAGAAGCATATGTATCACTTTCATTTCATGTGCAGTGCCATCTTGTGGGTGGAGCTAGTGACGTCAGCATGTTGTGTCATTCTGGGGGGAGGAGTGTCATTCCCACATCATTCTAGGGAGGGGGGGAAGAAAGGAGGAGTCTTAGATGTTACTCCAACCCTATTCTAGTTATGGGAGGCATCTCTGGGGATGTGTCAGCGTATTCTATATGATGGTATAGTGTTATAACGCTGCTTGTGTGTGCCGTGCCTCGCCATGGGTCACATGATTTAGTGATGATGTAGCCGCGCTGTTCATGCGCGCCGCGTCATATCGATGGTCACGAGACTAGATGACGCGATCATGCTGTTCATGCGCGCCGCGTCATGTCGGAGGTCATGTAGCTTGATGACGCGGTCATGACATGCTTAGTGACGTGGTCGTGCTGTTCACACACGCCGCCTCATGGTAGGGGTGTGTCGTTATATTGGCCAATTGAGCTGCGCTTTTGCAGGGGTGGAGTTAGAGTCTGCTTACGTTTTCCACGAGCGCAAACTTTTTTACTCAAAACTTGCTGTTTGCTTTCTTCTTTGGTGACCACTGTCCTGGTGAGAACCCCCTACATTATCGTTGCAGCTCTCCTCATCTATGGAGGATAGGAAAATGTTTAAACGGGTAACCCGCTATTTATCCTTTGGCGCTATCTGAACTGTTGTGCCCATCTGAGCCAGGATCCTTTGCCACCGCTCATCCATGGAAAGTACTGGTCCCAAAGGCTAACTCTTTTTAGTTAGTGTGGTCAGCTTCTTAATGGCAACTGCGTCTTTACCTGTGGGTCACATGTTGTCTGGGATGTAGGTACAGTTTCCCCTATCATCTTACAGACACCCCCATTTTTAGCTAAAATCATATCTAAGGCCATTCTATTTTGAAAAGTCATAGTCAAGGTAAGTCCTATTGGTCGACTAACCGCTGCTAATTATAATAAACATAATTAATCCAGTCAACATTTTATTTACCATAATGATCAGAAAAATGGACTCGAATCTAGCTTTAACTTGGTCTCTAATTTTTAAAACTCATCAGGTACCCCCCTTGGCTGTCCTATGACGTCAATGTACACGTGTAGATAAAAACTACCACCAGGAGCCTCTCTCCTCACTCTAGGGTAATGTTACAAAACTAGTAGTGTGCACAGGTACGCACGGCGCAGGACTCCCTGATCTTCACCCACACCAATGACCCTTCCTGGAGATAGCCCTAAAGGTGGACAGGTCCAGGCCGCCAACACTGACCCTACTCTGCCTAGTGACAAGACTGGAAGGAACCGCCGTACCTATGCAGAAAACAAAGATAGACCAACATGACAGGAAAACCACAAAACACAGTAGAGTTGGATCGAGATAAGGTAACTATTGGGGGTAACCTCATTTTCCTCAATGCTGTCTGACAGGATGTGGAGGAGCATAAGGGCTTTACTAAGGCACACTCCCCTGTCTAATTACCTTCCAGACGGGTCCTCCACCTCATGTCTCCACAATGCCAGCAAACGTCTCCTAAGGACTGGACCTGATTCTGCTTCCATTCCCCTATTAGCGTACTGTAGGAGGAGCAATGCCCGTTAGTGAGTTCCCCAAAAATCTTCCTCCACCCTGCCCGTTTGCATGGCAGGTGTAGTTTCCGGGGTAGTCGGTAATACTCTCTCCGGTGCAAAACACTTAAGTAGTTATAGAGTATTCCTTTTTCCAATTCTCACAAGCAGTGTAATTAGTGGAAATGTTTGTGAAGAGACTAAGGAAACGCTGTTCAGCATCTACAGGGAGATTTAGGGGGACCATACCCGAGTGTGGTCGGGCACTACCACACATGCAACAGTTAGACTTGTTGCTCTTGTTAGCATTGTACCTCATCAACTCCAACCAGAGATTCTGGTCAGAGTAGCCAGTCTCTACTGTCAAGGTGTCCTCAGAGGTAGGGTTGGCTATGATCATCATGTTCTTTAAAGTCTTTATCTTAGGGTGGAGGGGGTTAATTATGGGCACGGGACTAAGTGAAGGTCTCCATTCGGGAGCATCTACCATATCCCTTATTTTAAACTTCCCTAAGGGATCTGTCCTCCCGTACCGGTATGTCCCCAAACCGTAAGTCCCCTCGTTCCCCGGGCTTGGATTTTCTATGGTTAGTGTAAGAACCATATTAAAACCAAGCAATATACTAAGTTCAGCCTTCCTATTCCCGCTGTCCTTATTATTCTTAAGGCTAATTAGGGATTTTCCGCTCTTATCTTTCTTATTTAAGGCACTTCGTGGTTTATAGGACGAGTCTGTTTCTGTGTTCCATCCCACTGATCCCCAATAACAGCAGTCTTCTCCCTAGACATTATCAGTGGCGCAAACATATTGTATTCGCTGGGTTTATAAGTCATATAACCCACTGGACTGAGCTAAATCTGGCCCGCGGTGGGATTTTGCGCCTAGACATGGGACCACAGTACAATAGTTGAAGGAATATGCGGCCACTTGAGTGTTGGACGAGTTATACCAGAAGGTAACCATACCCTTATATTCTTCCGACTGAGGATTCCAGTTGCCACCCTCCTCTCTCACTAGCCCTAACCAGAGTAATGTCCACAGCATGACTAAGATTGGTCTCCTGGATGTGCGGCTTTCTTACAGTATGAAGCATGGATCCATGTAAGTCTTTCAGCTAGTTTCACAGCTGTGGCAGTAGTCAGAAGCCCCTGGTAGGGGCCATCAAATCGGGGCTCAAGAGGGTGCTTCCTGAGGAACATCTTGACACACACCCAATCCCCAGGCTGAAAGATATGTGTCCCAGTATCTGCCTTTGGGTCAGGAAGAGAACACCTGTGCATAGGCTTTGGTTAGTGCTTTAACAAGGGAAATCACATACTTAGTCAACACATCGGATTGTAATTGTAACTACTGAGGATAATAGCAACCTAGTCTTAGGGCTAGGCCAAACAATCTCGTAGGGAGATAATGCATGATCCCCTCTGGGTTCATATCTAACACTGAATAGGGCTATTGGATGACAGTCTTTCCAAAGTAGCCCCACTTTCGGCATCATTTTAAGTATCTTGCTTTTTAGCGTGCCACTAAGTCTCTCCACCTTTCCACTACTCTGGTGGTAGAGTGTGTAAAAGGCCTGGGATACACCCAGAGCAAACATGACATGTTGCATTCACTTGCGAAGTCTGTACCTCTGTCTGACTCTGAATCACTTCTGGTACCCCATATTCACAGTTTACCTCGTTCATGAGCTTCTTTGCGGTTACCTACTTGTTTGCCTTGATAGCAGGGTAGGCCTCCAATCTGAAAAGACATCAACAACAACAAGCACATATTCATACTTCCCAACAGGTGGGAGCTGAATGTAGTCAATTTGCAATCCCTGAAATGGGTAGAGTGGTCTAGGCAAGTGTCTTTTGGGGCACCTTTTCCCTTCTGTCCTGACTCACCTATGTCATAGATCATGCTAAACTGGACAAATGATGCAGCAGCTACAGAGAACCCAGGAGTCGCCCGTCCTCGTTCAAGTGTCGACATAATTGCTGCTTTACTAGGTGCATCTTTCCGTGCGTCAGCTGGGCCATCATGGGATACAGGAACTGTGGTAGGCAAGTACTGTTGACTGTTCACCATACGCTGTCCTGTTTCTGCTGCTCCCATTTTTAGTCCATTTATCTTTTCCTTCCTTGTTGGCTTGTCACTGTAAAGTCCTTAGCATATCAATGTCCAAATTTTGTCAATGTCTAAGTTTTTGCCTCTGACTCATGCTGTCAGTTTCTTTTCTTCTTTCTTCCACGGCTTGAGGGCCGCTGCCTTTGCTGTGCTGTCAGCGAGGGCGTCGTCTCTCGCTTCTCAAGTGTAGGAATCGGTGTGAGCTCTGCACTGCCAGGTAGTAGTAGGGCCTCCATGAGACTCTGCACCGCTGCACCATTCTTAACTGGTTGTCCTGCTAAGGTAAAAAACTGTCTGGCCTTCCATATTGGGCCGTAATCATGAGCTATGCCAAATGCATACCAGGAGTCAGTGTAAATGGTTGCCATCTTACCTTTCACCACTCTACATGCCCCAGTGACGGCCTTCAGTTTCGCTTCTTGTGCTGAGACATGCAGAGACAGAGCTTCTGCTTCTAGGACATCTTGTTGTGTGACCACTGCATATCCGATGTGGAGTCATCAATCCTCACCCTGGTACCATCTGCAAAAAGCTCAAAATATGCATTGTGAACAGGGGTTCCAGTAACTGTTTGCATACCTACAGTTTCTTGCTGTATCAGTACTAAATAATCATGTTGATGTTCTATTTCACATGGATCAGAATCTTATAGCACAAAATTATTTATTTCCTTTTTATTTAAAAAAAAACAATAGCTGATCTACAACACCTAGATCATCTATTACCTAGATCACCTATGCCTCCCCCCTTTTGAACCGGAATACTCAATACAACATTGAAAAAGGACACAAAGAGGCACAAAAACAAGCACTTTGTAGGTCAAGGTGACATTGTGTGCAGCAAAGTCTGAGTGAAAATATCCTTTTGATTTTTTTCCCCTCAAGTCGCAGTTAACATTTCTAACACAAGGGGGCGCAACACAAGCAAAATTAACAGTCACCCAGTGAAATGGCATCCTGGGAATTTCACCGTTTAACTTTGACCATCCTGTCTGAATAAAATTATAGCTTCAGTGGAGACTGAATCTAGAATATACAAAGACATAAGGAAAGAAACTAAAGAATGCAGATGAATTGACATCCTACTCTGAGCAATTAAGTTCCTCTTTCTCACATAAAAACCAAGACTACTTCGTCAAATTGCGTGAAAAAGTTTGCTGGGTGACTGTAGGGAAATTATTTCGTCTGTAGGAGCCTTCCTTAACATCATCTGTCTGAACACCCATTGGAGAAGCAGGCAGCGGAAAACAGAGCCCCTGGGAACACTCCATGAGAGGGCGTCCCCTACTCATGGGTCCCTGGCCTCTGTCCTCCGTGCATCAACTCCAATCTTCTGTACACTATAAACAAGCTTAGTTATCTACTATGTCCTAAGCTGCATCTTCACAAAGAAGAAAGGTTATGTCAATATTAGAGATGAGCGAACACCAAAATGTTCGGGTGTTCGTTATTCGAAACGAACTTCCCGCGATGTTCGAGGGCTCGTTTCGAATAACGAACCCCATTGAAGTCAATGGGCGACCAGAACATTTTTGTATTTCGCCGATGCTCGCTAAGGTTTTCATGTGTGAAAATCTGGGCAATTCAAGAAAGTGATGGGAACGACACAGCAACGGATAGGGCAGGCGAGGGGCTACATGTTGGGCTGCATCTCAAGTTCACAGGTCCCACTATTAAGCCAGAATACCGGCAAGAGTGGGGCCCCCCCCCTCCCAACAACTTTTACTTCTGAAAAGCCATCATTAGCATGGCATACCTTTGCTAAGCACCACACTACCTCCAACAAAGCACAATCACCGCCTGCATGACACTCCACTGCCACTTCTACTGGGTTACATGCTGCCCAACCGCTCCCCCTCCCCCCCACAGCGCACACCAAAGTGTCCCTGCGCAGCCTTCAGCTGCCCTCATGCCACACCACCCTCATGTCTATTTAGAAGTGCGTCTGCCATGACGAGGGACCGCAGGCACACACTGCACAGGGTTGGCACGGCTAGGCAGCGACCCTCTTTAAAAGGGGCGGGGCGATAGCCCACAATGCTGTACAGAAGCAATGAGAAATATAATCCTGTGCCACCGCCATCAGGAGCTGCACACGTGGGCATAGCAATGGGGAACCTATGTGCCACACACTATTCATTCTGTCAAGGTGTCTGCATGCCCCAGTTAGACCGGGCTTTTTAATTCATAGACACAGGCAGGTACAACTCCCTATTGTGAAGTCCCTGTCGACCGACAGCATGGGTGGCTCCCTGGAACCCACCGGCGGTACACAAAAATATCCCATTGCATTGCCCAACACAGCTGAGGTAGTAATGTCGTGCGTAATACAGGTGGGCTTCGGCCCACACTGCATGCCCCAGTCTGACTGGGGTTCTTTAGAAGTGGACACATGTAGGTTAAACTCCCTGTGGACCCACTGCCTGGGTGGGTGCCAGGAAGCCACCGGCGGTACATAGAAATATCCCATTGCATTGCCCAACACAGCTGAGGTAACTTCAGCTGGAATGCAGGTGGTCTAAAAATTAATTTGATTACACTGTGGGCGAGGGCCCACAAAAATTGCTGTATCAACAGTACTAATGTACATCCCAAAAATTGGCCATGGCCAGCCAAGAGGGCAGGTGAAACCCATTAATCGCTTTGGTTAATGTGGCTTAAGTGGTAACTAGGCCTGGAGGCAGCCCAGTGTAACGAAAAATTGGTTCAAGTTACAGTTCCAACGCTTTTAAGCGCATTGAAACTTATAAAAATTGTTCAGAAAAATTATTTGAGTGAGCCTTGTGGCCCTAAGAAAAATTGCCCGTTCAGCGTGATTACGTGAGGTTTCAGGAGGAGGAGCAGGAGGAGGAGGAGGAATATTAGACACAGATTGATGAAGCAGAAATGTCCCCGTTTTGGATGGTGAGAGAGAACGTAGCTTCCATCCGCGGGTGCAGCCTACGTATTGCTTACGTATCGCTGCTGTTCGCTGGTGGAGAACAGAAGTCTGGGGAAATCCAGCCTTTGTTCATCTTGATGAGTGTTAGCCTGTCGGCACTGTCGGTTGACAAGCGGCTACGCTTATCTGTGATGATTCCCCCAGCCGCACTAAACACCCTCTCCGACAAGACGCTAGCCGCAGGACAAGCAAGCACCTCCAGGGCATACAGCGCTAGTTCAGGCCACGTGTCCAGCTTTGACACCCAGTAGTTGTAGGGGGCAGAGGCGTCACCGAGGATGGTCGTGCGATCGGCTACGTACTCCCTCACCATCCTTTTACAGTGCTCCCGCCGACTCAGTCTTGACTGGGGAGCGGTGACACAGTCTTGGTGGGGAGCCATAAAGCTGGCCAGGCCCTTAAAGACTGTTGCACTGCCTGGGATGTACATGCTGCTCGATCTCCGCACCTCCCCTGCTACCTTGCCCTCGGTACTGCGCCTTCTGCCACTAGCGCTGTCGGCTGGGAATTTTACCATCAGCTTGTCCGCAAGGGTCTTGTGGTATAGCAACACTCTGGAACCCCTTTCCTCTTCGGGAATGAGAGTGGGCAGGTTCTCCTTATAGCGTGGGTCGAGCAGTGTGTACACCCAGTAATCCGTTGTGGCCAGAATGCGTGCAACGCGAGGGTCACGAGAAAGGCATCCTAACATGAAGTCAGCCATGTGTGCCAGGGTACCTGTACGCAACACATGGCTGTCTTCACTAGGAAGATCACTTTCAGGATCCTCCTCCTCCTCCTCCTCAGGCCATACACGCTGAAAGGATGACAGGCAATCAGCCGGTGTACCGTCAGCAGCGGGCCAAGCTGTCTCTTCCCCCTCCTCCTCATCCTCCTCATGCTCCTCCTCCTCCTCCTGTACGCGCTGAGAAATAGACAGGAGGGTGCCCTGACTATCCAGCGGCATACTGTCTTCCCCCGCCCCCGTTTCCGAGCGCAAAGCAGCTGCCTTTATGGTTTGCAGGGAATTTCTCAAGATGCATAGCAGAGGAATGGTGACGCTAATGATTGTAGCATCGCCGCTCACCACCTTGGTAGACTCCTCAAAATTACCAAGGACATGGCAGATGTCTGCCAACCAGGCCCACTCTTCTGAAAGGAATTGAGGAGGCTGACTCCCACTGCGCCGCCCATGTTGGAGTTGGTATTCGACTATAGCTCTACGTTGTTCATAGAGCCTGGCCAACATGTGGAGCGTAGAGTTCCACCGTGTGGGCACGTCGCACAGCAGTCGGTGCACTGGCAGCTTAAAGTGATGTTGCAGGGTGCGCAGGGTGGCAGCGTCCGTGTGGGACTTGCGGAAATGTGCGCAGAGCCGGCGCGCCTTTACGAGCAGCTCTGACAAGCGTGGGTAGCTTTTCAGAAAGCGCTGAACCACCAAATTAAAGACGTGGGCCAGGCATGGCACGTGCGTGAGGCTGCCGAGCTGCAGAGCCGCCACCAGGTTACGGCCGTTGTCAGACACGACCATGCCCGGTTGGAGGCTCAGCGGCGCAAGCCAGCGGTCGGTCGGCTGTGTCAGACCCTGCAGCAGTTCGTGGGCCGTGTGCCTCTTATCGCCTAAGCTGAGTAGTTTCAGCACGGCCTGCTGACGCTTGCCCACCGCTGTGCTGCCACACCGCGCGACACCGACTGCTGGCGACATGCTGCTGCTAACACATCTTGATTGCGAGACAGAGGAGGAGGATGCTTTAGTGGAGGAAGCATACACCTCCACAGATACCACCACCGAGCTGGGGCCCGCAATTCTGGGGGTGGGTAGGACGTGAGCGGTCCCAGGCTCTGACTCTGTCCCAGCCTCCACTAAATTCACCCAATGTGCCGTCAGGGAGATGTAGTGGCCCTGCCCGCCTGTGCTTGTCCACGTGTCCGTTGTTAAGTGGACCGTGGCAGTAACCGCGTTGGTGAGGGCGCGTACAATGTTGCGGGAGACGTGGTCGTGCAGGGCTGGGACGGCACATCGGGAAAAGTAGTGGCGACTGGGAACTGAGTAGCGCGGGGCCGCTGCCTCCATGATACTTTTGAAGGACTCCGTTTCCACAACCCTATACGGCAGCATCTCAAGGCTGATGAATTTTGCTATGCGGACGGTTAACGTTTGAGCGTGCGGGTGCGTGGCGGCGTACTTGCGCTTGCGCTCCAACAGTTGCGCAAGCGACGGCTGGACGGTGCGCTGAACTACACTGCTGGATGGGGCCGAGGACAGCGGAGATGAGGGTGTGGGTGCAGGCCATGAGGCGGTAGTGCCTGTGTCCTGAGAGGGGGGTTGCATCTCAGTGGCAGGTTGGGGCACAGGGGGAGAGGCAGGGGTGCAAACCGGAGGCGCTGAACGGCCTTCGTCCCACCTTGTGGGGTGCTTGGCCATCATATGTCTGCGCATGGTGGTGGTGGTGAGGCTGTTGGTGTTGGCTCCCCGGCTGAGCTTTGCGCGAAAAGGTTGCACATCACTGTTCGTCGGTCGTCAGGCGTCTCTGTGAAAAACTGCCAGACCTTAGAGCACCTCGGCCTCTGCAGGGTGGCATTGCGCGAGGGGGCGCTTTGGGAAACAGTTGGTGGATTATTCGGTCTGGCCCTGCCTCTACCCCTGGCCACCGCACTGCCTCTTGCAACCTGCCCTGCTGATGCCCTTGACTCCCCCTCTGAAGACCTGTCCTCCTGAGTAAGCGTTGCACACCAGGTGGGGTCAGTCACCTCATCGTCCTGCTGCTCTTCCTCCGAATCCTCTGTGCGCTGCTCCCTCGGACTTACTGCCCTTACTACTACCTCACTGCAAGACAACTGTGTCTGATCGTCATCGTCCTCCTCACCCACAGAAAGTTGTTGAGACAGTTGGCGGAAGTCTCCAGCCTCTTCCCCCGGACCCCGGGAACTTTCGAATGGTTGGGCATCAGTGACGATAAACTCCTCTGGTGGGAGAGGAACCGCTGCTGCCCAATCTAAGCAGGGGCCCGAGAACAGTTCCTGGGAGTGTTCCCGCTCCTGAGCAGGTGTCATTGTAGTGGAGTGAGGAGGCTGGGAGGAAGGAGCAGCAGACAGAGGATTCGGATTTGCAACAGTGGACGGCGCAGAACTGCGTGTTGACGATAGGTTGCTCGAAGCACTTTCTGCCATCTAGGACAGGACCTGCTCACACTGCTCATTTTCTAATAACCGTCTCCCGCGTGGACCCATTAATTGGGCGATGAATGTGGGGACGCCAGAAACGTGCCTCTCTCCTAATCGCGCAGCAGTCGGCTGCGACACACCTGGATCAGGAGCTCGGCCTGTGCCCACACCCTGACTTGGCCCTCCGCGTCCTCGGCCGCGTCCACGTCCTCTAGGCCTACCCCTACCCCTCAGCATGCTGTATTACCAGTGATTTGATTTCACAGGCAGGAAATAAATTGGCGCAAGACTGCAGCCAAATATAATTTTTTCCCTTTTTTGAAAACGAAAGGCCCCACTGCCTCTAGTGAATGAATAATCTAAGTTTAATAACTGTGCTGTGTCCCTGCTAATGTGTCACAGAACGTGAGGGTAGCAGAGTTATTAACTCTGGCAGAGCAGGTATTTTTTTTCCCAATTAAGGAAAGCAAATGGCGAAGCCAGGAGTAAAACGTAGCTGGGTGCGTCTGATTTTTAAACGTTGCACACGCAGCCGACACGTGTCCACCGCCCTTAGGACGGACAGAGGCAGGACAAATAAAATTATTTTCAGTTTTTTTCCACCAAAAGGCAGCACTGCGTATATTCAATGAACATGAGAAGTTTAATAACTGTGCTGTGGCCCTGCTAATGTAGCACAGAACGTGAGGGTAGCAGAGTTATTAACTCTGGCAGAGCAGGTATTTTCTTTCCCAATTAAGGAAAGCAAATGGCGAAGCCAGGAGTAAAACGTAGCTGGGTGCGTCTGATTTTTAAACGTTGCACATGCAGCCGACACGTGTCCACCGCCCTTAGGACGGACAGAGGCAGGACAAATACAATTATTTTCAGTTTTTTTCCACCAAAAAGGCAGCACTGCGTATATTCAATGAACATGAGAAGTTTAATAACTGTGCTGTGGCCCTGCTAATGTGGCACAGAACGTGAGGGTAGCAGAGTTATTAACTCTGGCAGAGCAGGTATTTTTTTTCCCAATTAAGGAAAGCAAATGGCGAAGCCAGGAGTAAAACGTAGCTGGGTGCGTCTGATTTTTAAACGTTGCACACGCAGCCGACACGTGTCCACCGCCCTTAGGACGGACAGAGGCAGGACAAATACAATTATTTTCAGTTTTTTTCCACCAAAAGGCAGCACTGTGTATATTCAATGAATAATAACTGTGTTGTGGCCCTGCCTACACAATTCTTTCCCTGCAGTATCAATGGAGGGTGCAATGCTCTGCAGAGGCGATTTTGAGAAGAAAAAAAAAATGCAGCACAGCTAACAGCAGCCAGCACAGTACTGCACACGGTTAAATATGGCCCTAGAAAGGACCGTTGAGGTTCTTGAAGGCTACACTCACTCCTAACACTCTCCCTGCCTATGCAGCACTTCTGTCCCTAATGCCGGGTGCAACGCTCTGCAGAGGCGATTTTGAGAAAAAAAATAATTGCCACTGCTAACAGCAGCCAACACACAGCTATCAGTGGCCCTAATAAGGACCTTTGGGGGTCTTGAAGCCTACACTAACTACCAATTCTTTCCCTACAGCAGCTCCGGTACAAACAGCACTGTCCTTCATCTAACTCACAGGGCATCTGAGGCGAGCCGCGGGAGGGGCCGACTTTTATATTCGGCGGACACCTGATCACCCCAGCCACTCACAGCAGGGGGGTGGTATAGGGCTGGAACAACACAGGGGGAAGTTGTAATGCCTTCCCTGTCTTTCAATTGGCCAGAAAAGCGCGCTAACGTCTCAGGGAAGGAAGTGAAAGTAACCCGAACACCGCATGGTGTTCGTTACGAATAACGAACATCCCGAACACCCTAATATTCGCACGAATATCAAGCTCGGACGAACACGTTCGCTCATCTCTAGTCAATATACAAAGGTTATGTCTTTGTATATTCTAGTGTCATTAAAGAATGCGGATGAATTGACATCCTACTCTGAGCAATTAAGTTCCTCTTTCTCACATAAAAACCAAGACTACTTTGTCAAATTGCGTGAAAAAGTTTGCTGGGTGACTGTAGGGAAATTATTCCATCTGTAGGAGCCTTCCTTAACATCATCTGTCTGAACACCCATTGGAGAAGCAGGCAGCGGAAAACAGAGCCCCTGGGAAAACTCCATGAGAGGGCATCCCCTGCTCATGGGTCCCTGTCCTCTGTCCTCCGTGCACCAACTCCAATCTTCTGTACACTATAAACCAGCTTAGTTATCTACTATGTCCTAAGCTGCATCTTCACAAAGAACAAATGTTTGTTTCCTTGAGATTATCACACATCCAAGGTGGCCACATTTTGGAGTGTAACAAAGTCTGATCAAACAGGACCTTACTTCAGACAATCACTATGTTAGCACTGGATACCGTGGCATTGGGGAATGTAGGCCTCCCGAGTGCAGCAAGATGGCCACCAGAGGCAGAAAGGGGCGGGCCTACAAATCTCCCAGGTGAGGCAAGATGGCTGCTGGAGGAGGAAGGGTAGGGCTTAATCCTGTCCCAGATTGGAGTGGCCGGAAGTAACGTCACACACCCTGAAAGTAAGCACTTGGGAGGGAAATAATTACAGAATCAGAGCAGGGCTCACCACACTTGCTGCAGAGTCACACAATGTGGTTTTTTTTTTAAACAATCTTGTTTTTATTTGAGCATAGAAAAGAAATCGATTACAAACAGTGAGTAATTTCTTACACAAATGAAGCCATTGTAGGACGTAACTAACAAATCACAGATTATGAGTGTTACATGTTTGCTTAGCGGTGAAATGTACCAAACTTGCTTTGAAAGATATGATGGTATAGGTTGGGTACATTCAATCAATAGGTGCTGTGTGAGCGGGAGGGAGCTACATCCACCCTTCATTAGGAGTCAATTCAAATGTATAGACGACGGGGCGTGCGAGTGGGGGAAGAAGCAATGGAAGATGCGGGTTAGTGAATCCGCTCAACCAGGGGCTCCTACCCGCTTCCGCTGCAGCGTCCCAGCTTTTTATTTGCGATCATTGGTAAGGAACTTAACAGGGGGAGGGGGGGGGGGGGGAAACCAAGTCGTCAAGAGAAAAGGAGAAGAGCGCCCGAGTGAATTTGTTGCTGCTAGATGCTCTTAAACGTCACCCCGTTTAGGGCTACTTGGATAGAGCTATATTATCTAGTTTTTTAGGTATGTATACCACGGTGACCAGAGTTTGAGGAATTCTTCCCTTGAGTTGGTGTCCCAAGCGGCTAATTCCTCAAATCTATAGATTTGTGAAATTTTGTCTTTCCACTGTGCTATCGTAGGTATATGATTCGATTTCCATAGTGGTGGGATGAGTAGTTTTGCTGCTGCAATTAGTATGGTGGGGAAGCAATTTTTTGATGGTGTAAATTGTTTTGAGGGTTTCCAGAGTAGGACTTCCTCGGGGGTAAATGTATATGTCGTATTACATATTTTGTTTATTTGGTTCGTGATGTTTTGCCAGAAGTGTTTAATTTGTGGACAGTGCCACCAAATGTGTATTAGGTTCCCTCTATCTGTGCCACATCTCCAACATCTGTCAGTTTGTGCAGGATTAAGTTTGGAGAGCGAGACCGGTGTATTATACCATCGGGTTGTCAGTTTGAATGAGTTTTCTTGAATGCGGACACATTTTGAGAAGCCATGTGAATTTGTCAAGATTTTTTTAGTCTCTTCCCTGTCAAAGGTTGTCCCCAATTCTCCTTCCCAGACTCTAAGGAACCACGGTTTGTCGGGTGCGGCGTTCATAAGTAGCCCTTTGTATAGGTGTGTCATAAGTTTCTTTGGTCTCTCCGGGACAAAGAGGTATGCTTCGTACCAATACGGGTCTCGCAGTTCTCTCTGATATTTTTCCTGAAGTTTTTTGAGTGAAGAATAAATGCCTGTTATCTCTAGGAAGTTTAGGGAGTGGTTTGGTAAGAGCAGATCGATTTGTGAGGGGCTGTTTATTTTAGTTCCCTTAATGATGTCTTGGATTGTTAGAGAGTTTAGTTTAGCCCAAGTGTTGGTTATTTTAATTAGCTTGTTAGCTAGAATAGAGGGGACCAGTGATGCAGGAATCATTGGTGCTAGCTTGTGTTGATCTCCCTTTTCTATTCTGATAGAATGCATTACCTTGATTGTGCCTCTTAGTGTCGGGCTGAGTGTTTGTTTTTTATAAGGCATTTTGTTGTTGGTCCAAAGAAGGAATTGACCGATTTGATCTATTAATGTTCTCTCTAGGTTTAAGGAGGGCGAGTCTAGTTTGCGTTCCACCAAGTCAAACCATCTAGCCATGTGGATCGCTTTGTAATAGGTAGATATATCTGGTAGGCCAAAACCTCCTTGTGGCTTCTTTTGTGTTAAGTATGAAAATGCTAATCGCGGTTTTCGCTTGTTCCAAATAAATGTCCTGAACATTTTGTGAAGATTTGAGAACAATGTGGGGTTTTAAACATTGCAAGTGAGGCCGCCATTATAGGGATGGGCTATAGTCAACACAAAGGCATTACATTGTTCATGATACAGGCAATACACATCCCCCACTACACTCTCTCCTCCTCCCCCACCCAATTCTGCTCATGAATCCCTTTCCTACATTATACCACCTCCTAGCAATCTGAAACACCTTTCTGTCTGTTGGAGCCCTCTGCTTATCTGCCTATAACCCGACATTCCTTTCTTTTAGCAACTAAGTCACATGCTCTACACTCCTTATCTTTGCTTGCTTTGTCTCCCATTCTCTGGACAACCTATATCTATGCCGTATTCTGCTCTGCCTGCTCATTCTATCCTTTTTGAAATCTCTGGACACAGTAAAACTCCTTTACTAAATTCCACCTACCTCTTCTTCCCTCGCAAATCACAATGCTCATTAACTCAATAAAACACAAAACAAAAGGAACTGGCGGGTTAACTGGGGAATGCTCAGTGGCTTAAAGTATACATCTCACACTATCTGTGCAACAGCCCACTCACTATCAGTAAAATCCCCAGTAACAAACACTGCACATTCTTTAAACAAGACCTTTGAGTATACACAAAGACTGACTATTATATTCAGTGACCAAGACCTCAACAGTATCTGGAGTATCCAGCCGACACACAACAGCTACAGTCCCTGGGTATCCCTTTCCACATATGAGAACATAACATGCTCAATCATACAGGTAAGTACGCCTATTTTAATCCCTGCGTATCCCTCCTTACATATGAGAGCATATACCGTGCTCGATCATGCAAATGAATACGCCTATTTTCCTGGCGCTACCCTCCAACATACATAGGAGAATATGCGCCCGGTGCGCTACCTCAAGGCTTATACAGCCAAGTCCGCCCTTCTTACACATTAACCCTCACAGAATCTGTCTCTTGGTCTTGTATAAACAATCTTTAACTGTCTCAAACACAATATTCACAGCATACAGAATACCCCTAGACAGGTTACACGGTGATAATCGAGTAGACAGAACTACATTACCTGTCTTTCAGTGATTTGTCACTCTGGAGTAGAGATACGCAGATAAACAGGCAGAAGTCATCTCACACAGGTAGATCAATGTAAAGCAATCTTACCGTGTTCTGTAGATTTTCGGGCCTCTGAGTTCTGCATGTTATCTGCCAGTCTCTGTATTTCCCAGAATGAAGAAATCACAGCCTACTTGCCCTCCCAGGGACGCCAAATGTACTGGATTTTTTTCCCCAGTAGGTTTCAGGGTATTCTGTAGCTTTCTAATTGTATAGTGTGCACATATAATGAAAGAAACCAATTGGACACAAGTTATCAGCCTTGAATCTCAACCAGCTCTCTGGAGTTACAATCCCAGAGCCCTAATTTATTGAAACACATAATACCTGCCCTTTATGGGCGTATAACAGATTACATCAGTAACATATAGGATTCTCATTTGTCGGGCCATATAGAATTCCCCGCACCCCCTCCCCACACCTCTCTCAAGTCCAGTGTATAAGCCAGTCCTTGTTCTATCAACATGTGGTCAGATAAAAGTAGTTCCTTTTGATTCAGCAGTTGAGAGTGGGGGAAGGGCTGGGAAGACACCCAAAATGGATACACTTAAAACACACAGTATAGGAATGTGACTTTAACTCTTGGAGGCTGGAAAAGAGCTTCACATTAGGCTAAAGTTATAAAACACACATCTTTCACCATGCCATTGTCCAGCAATTACCATAATGAAATTATGCAGCCATTAGCCTCTACAGAGTTAAATTACTACAGCTGCGTAATACATGTAGTTTATTACATATCAATAGACATTTTACGCTAACTAATCATCATGTCTACTACAGCAATGCTGGCCACGGACGCTACCATACAGTGCATTCTTCATATGCCCCCTATAGTGCCTGCTGAAAATGCCTCTATTTTATTTATAAGTGGCTGGATCAATGTATAACGTGCCCTTCTTCACACCCTTGCTACAACATCTCCTGTGGTGTATGAACTCCCAACAGGGATGTGTCCACCCTAGCCATCCAATTAGCCATTATGGAAGTCTATTTATTCCGCTTCTGCCTCTACATGAGTGCCAGTTATTATACAGGCTGAGGTGTTTGGTGGGGCAACAGACTCCTGTCAGCTAACTATGTGGCTATTTATTGTGTGTGAGGCTTATCCACTTCTACCAAATAGTGAGTCACATACATTACTCTTTCCTTCTGCATTAAACATCCTCCATTTCTCCCATCTAGGGACAGACTAGAGCCCTTAAGTTTCTGATGTGGGGTCGCTCCTTTCATGTTGTTCACCCTACTTCTAGACTGGGTCTGCTTCACCAAAGTTGGTTAGGTATCTCATCACCATATTTCTGTTACTTCAATTTACCGTATTTTGTGTTCCCTTTATTTTAGTGATATATGTCCATATTGGTCCTTTGTGGGCGTTAATTATGTCTTGGTCTAACTTGTTGATGACGTCCACGAAGAGAGCCGTAGTTGTGTCCTGCATGAACATAACAATCACAGCACTATAAGATGAGCCTTTATGATATATTTTTGTACAAATAACTACCTGCATATAGCGCCTTTTGTTTCCTATCTATATATATAAAATTGAATGTATGCGTGTCTGTCTGTCTGTTTGTCCTTTATGCGCTACTACATCATTCATCCGATCGCCATGAAACTTTGGGAAGTTGTTGAGTACACTCCTGGGAAGATTATAGGCATAGTACATTTATGCTACGATAAATGGCGCGCATGCTAGCATCGTCGACAGTTATGCCCCCCCCCACGTAGATCGTTCGATTTCCATCGTTGCCACTAATTCTCTCACTTCCCGATGTCGCAGAAACAGGAAATTTGGCAGGAGCATTGATTATGTCATAAATAAGAAAAGCTAATGGGTCCCAACTGGATTATTCAATTCTAAGCGCCAAAGAATTAGCGTCCAAATTTTACGTACGGGATCTAATTTTCTCGCTTCCCAATGTCATAGAAACTTGAAATTTGGCACGAGCATTGATTATGTCATAAATAGGAAAAGCTAATGGGTCCCAACTCGATTATTCAATTCTATGCGCCAAAGAATTAGCGTCCAAATTTTACGTACGGAATGTAATTTTCTCACATAGAAACATGAAATTTGGCACGGGCATTGAATATGTCATAAATAGGAAAAGCTAATGGGTCCCAACTCGATTATTCAATTCTAAGCGCAAAACAATTAGCGTCCAAATTTTACGTACGGAATCTAATTCTCTCACTTCCTGATATATATAAATGAATGTCTGTCTGTCTGTCCTTTATGCATTACTACACCATTCATCCAATTGCCATGAGACTTTGGGAAGTTGCTGAGTACACTCCTGGGAAGATTATAGGCATAGTACAACTATCCTACGATAGGTGGCGCACGTGCGAGCATCGTCGACAGTTATGCCCCCTAGACAAAGATCGTTTGATTTCCATCTCAAGCACGAAAGCAAAAGGCATTACGAGCAACGGGATGAGTGTTCAACCAGAAAATGATGCACCGCCGAACGTTTCGCAAGACAATTGCTGGATATTGAGAATGCTGAGCTAAAATGAAAGCTGTGCTGTGATTGGTTGCTATTTCTTATACTGCTGAGGTAACATGAAAGCTGTGCTGTGATTGGTGGCTACTTCTTATACTACTGAGGTTGCATGAAAGCTGTGCTGCGATTCGTTGTTATATATTATAACACTGAGGTAACATGAAAGCTGCGCTGTGATTGGTTGCTATATATAATACCGCAGAGGTAACATGAAAGCTGCGCTGTGATTGGTTGCTATTTTTTATATTGCTGAGGCAGAATAAAAGTTGCGCTGTGATTGGTTGTTATTTCTCTTACTGCTGAGGTAACATGAAAGCTGCGTTGTGATTGGTTGTTATATATTATACCACTGAGGTAACATGAAAGCTGCGCTATGATTGGTTGTTATCTAGATATATAAAAACGAATGAATGTATGTCTGTCTGTCTTCGCAGCAACGCGCGACGGGTAGGCTAATATTTTATATTGGACATATTATGCAGCGTAACTGGAATTGTTTACAGTAAAAGGATAGAAAAGCTGACGGTTTACCGGTCATGACTGCTTCCCTTGGAGCAGGAGCATATCTGTCAGCGCTATAGACACAGAACATTGCTTACTATACCTCCAAAATATGAGCCTATATCCACCTGGAGTTGGCCTATATGTAGATAACACAGGATCCATCATTCATAATAGGTATAACCTGTGATTATCTCCTCCACCTACCTGCAAAATGACCTCCTTACAGGTAACAGAGCATGTCTAGAACTTCTCCCATATAAGTCAGTGGATCCCCTCCTGTCCATTGTGTGAATGTTCCATGAAAATGCTGCTGCTTGGTCGTGTTATACGGGCGAGATTTTCACGTCTGCAAATGCCTCCGCAAATACGTCTGTCTGTTTAAGCCCTAAAACAAATCTCTAAATGCTCTTAATGCTGTTAAAGGGGTTGTCCCGCGGCAGCAAGTGGGTCTATACACTTCTGTATGGCCATAATAATGCACTTTGTAATATACATTGTGCATTAATTATGAGCCATACAGAAGTTATAAAAAGTTTTATACTTACCTGCTCCGTTGCTGGCGTCCTCGTCTCCATGGTGCCGACTAATTTTCGCCCTCCGATGGCCAAATTAGCCGCGCTTGCGCAGTCCGGGTCTTCTGCAGTCTTCTATGGGGCCGCTCGTGCAGAATGCAGGCTCCGTGTAGCTCCGCCCCGTCACGTGCCGATTCCAGCCAATCAGGAGGCTGGAATCGGCAATGGACCGCACAGAAGAGCTGCGGTCCACGGAGACAGAGGATCCCGGCGGCCATCTTCAGCGGTAAGTATTGAAGTCACCGGAGCGCGGGGATTAAGGTAAGCGCTCCAGTAAGCTTTCTTTACCTCCCTGCATCGGGGTTGTCTCGCGCCGACCGGGGGGGGGGGGGGGGGGTTGAAAAAAAAAAAACCCGTTTCGGCGCGGGACAACCCCTTTAAATGCAGCTCAGGAAATATGGCCGCCCCCATAGTCATGTATAGGCAACAGAATAAAACCTTCTACAATCAGAAAATAAAAAACTGTTTGAAAAATGTTTCTTTAATTCGTGGTCGTGTAGTCCGTTTTAAATTTAGAAAATGGACTGGGATAAGGATTAATATGGGGGCTGGGACGCACAAAATATATGAAAGCATTGTAAACTGTTTAAATTTAAGCCAGTACAATAACTGTGTGTGAACAACCTCAGATGGAAGCCCTTTTCCGCTCTCAAGCATGCCTATTTATATTCTCACTCATGCCACGTGGCAGGACATAATTTGATACATTTACAGGCAATCCCCAGGCTTTTGCAAACACTTAACCCATTACACGCTGCAACTTTGCAATACATATAAGACAATGACTAGACAGATTTGCACAGTGCACCAACATAAGGCATGACATGTATGACATTATGGAAGGGGTCAGGAAAGTATGTACTGGGCCACTACACTAGCAAGGGTTTCAGGTGATGTTCTGATAGCACACTATCCCTATAAGAGGCCCTACGATTGCCCTAGCCATCTGTGAGGCAAGAGCAAGAGCACCCCCACTCCACGCAGACTAACTCTGGTGTAACCCTACAAAACCCTAAGACACAATACTGTATCCAAACTCCTGTGTAGGTTGTCTCTGGGATCATTAGGGGATACTTAAAGTATCTAGGACATGGAGACCACAAATAACCACTATTCCCCACTGATATGGTCAGCAAGAAAGGATCTGTTATCCCCATATTCCTTTCCCTAGAGATCCAGTGCTGGCAGTCAGGTGGTCCAGTCTTTACAAATAGCCAGCATGTGACTGCTGCAACCAATCAGTGTCTGTGGTGCTCACATGCCGTGTGACAACTTGCACACTCAGCCGAGCATACATGTATTTCCACTAGGCAGAATGGCCACCAGACCACCACACTGCCGGAGGCGGCGGTGGAATCAGTGAGAGCCGCGGTAGGAGCACGGCTTCACAGAGTGTCAGGGCTTCTCCACTGCAGGCAGGGGGGTTACCTTGCGCCGCTCTCCTCTTGCGTGGAACTCCGGATGAGACCTCCGCTGGGCGCCTCTGGACGCAGGTCCCGGGGCAGGTTCCGGGCACCCTCCGCTGTGCTGAGCCTTGTTTCCTTCCGCTGCAGCGAGGATCTCCAGGTAAGTTCTTCACAGGCTGGGTAGTAGTTTCAATGGGTCCTTGGAGGTTCTCCCGGAGTTTCCACTTATTTAGGCTCTAATTTAGGGCTAGCAAAGGGGTCTTTATGGAGGAGCAGAGCCCCCCGAGAGCGGCGTTTCTAATGTCGGGATTTTCTAGCATTGTGTGCTCTATTTTAGTGCATTTCAGCGATTTGTAACACACAACATCACCTGTTGCAATAATGGGGTGCATTAAAAAGGCTGTGGAACACATTTGAAAATGCTGTTCAAAAACGCTGTAAAATGTTGCATTTGAAAACGCAGTGTTTTTACTAATGCCTGTGTGAGCGTGGCCTCATAGTTACATCATGGCTCAGTGGCAGTAAAAGGCTGCCTGCACTTCTTAGAATGTGAATAACTACAATCTGTACATCACTGTCCTTCTGCAGTAATGGAGCTCATCAATACCTTCGTGCTATACTGTAAATGTTATTTATGTTCGAACACATGATTCAAGCTACTACAGAATTCCAGGATTGAACACATGTGGCCTGCATTTGTACCCGTACATATGAGTAAGGGGTCATTTTGTAAAGCGGCAGAGACCGTGTATCTCAATGTATTGCGTATGGACAGCATTGCATACGCTTCCTATACAAATGTATAGGGCTAACGCTGCGTGCTACGCAGAGAAATAGAGCATGCTACAATCTTTCTCGTGCGTTTTGACATGTAATGTTTACTCGTGAATGTGAACGGATCAATGAAAGTCTGTTTACTGTGACTGTGCATCATGGCTATAACATGTGCCAAAATCAGTTGTATGAATGAGCAGGAATGGAAGAACTATTGGGACTGGATGTTTCTACAACACTAATATTATTCTTTTTCTATGTTGCAGGATGATCTTATGTCTGAACAAACTAGTAAAGGGGAGCCTAGTCAAGGAAATAAACGTATTACTCGTCAGCTACCTGAGGATATACTTGGTGGGAACGCAGGGCTAAGTAATAGTCTACTTGGGGAGGATAAAATAGTTGGAGGATTACTTGGAGGAGAGAAGGGAGGGCTGCTTGATGGTATACTTGGGATTGAGGAAATAGTTGGAGGAGAGAAGGGAGGGCTGCTTGATGGTATACTTAAGAATGGACTAGTTGGAGGATTATTTGGAAGAGAGAAGGAAGAGCTACTTAACGGTACACTTGAAGGTGATGGACTAGTTGAAGGATTACTTGGAGAAGAGAAGGGAGAGCTACTTGATGATACACTTGAGAATGATGGACTATTTGGGGTATTACTTGGAGGAGAGAAGGGAGGGCTACTTGATGATACACTTGAGAATGATGGACTAGTTGGGGGAATACTTGGAGGAGAAAAGGGAGGGCTACTTGATGGTATATTTGAGAATGATAGACTAGTTGGAGGAGAAAAGCTACTTGATGGCATACTTGAGAAAGATGGACTAGTTGGAGGATTACCTGGAGGAGAGAAGGAAGGGCTGGGTAATAATTTATTTGGAGAAGTATTTAGTGTGCCGGAAGTGCTCCCCCAATGAATGAACAAGTGGGTTACTTTAAAAGAGAAAAAAGGTAAATATACAGTATATGCGTTTAACGCTATAACTCAGTATTTTTAGGGATTTTTTGCATGGACTGGTCAAACAACTATATTTTTCTCTTTTGAGCTTATTAAAATAATGTTTTGATTTTTCTGACAAACAGGGCTGCACTTTCTCTTACTAAACTTATCAAATTGCAATCACTTTCCTTTTGGAACACAATTCACATGGCAACACTTCAGTAATCAAACTGGGTACATATTTAACAGGTCACTTTCAACTGTCCAAACCATATCTACAGAAATTCATGTCTAGCTATAACCTACTCAAAGATTCAATCATACACTATCACCACTATTAATTAAAAATATATAGTTGATTGATACTTGTATGTAAGAGCAATAACCCGCCTTATAAGCTATCTCTCCGAAAACTCTCTTCTTGATTTCTGCCCTGATACTTTTGTCAGGGTAATTTCTGTCAAGCTCAAACAAACTCCTGATGGCCAAGTTGAGAGGTGACTACTCCCTACTGATTCTCCTTGACCTCTCAGCGGTGTTTGACACTGTTGACCCCAAACTCCTCCTCAGTATGCTTCACTCCATCGGATTAAAGGACACTGCTCTCCCTGGTTCTTCCCCTACCTATTCGACCACTCATTCAGCGTATCCTTTGCTGGCTCTACCTTCCCCCTCACTCTTTTGCTGCTGAGGTCCCCAGGGCTCGATCCTCAGCACCCTCCTCTTTTCCATCTACACAACCTCTATTGGGCAAACCATCAGGAGATTTGACTTTCAGTACCATCTCTATGCTGATGACACCCAGTTATGCATCTCCTCTCAGGGCATCACAACTCCATTCCTTCAAAACGCCTCCAACTGTATGTCTGCTGTCTATGTCTTCTCGCTACCTAAAACTGAACCTCTCAAAAACTGACCCGGTGTTTCTGCCCTTTACTAACCGACCTCAAACTGACATCTCCATCTCAGTGTGTAGCACCTTCCCTCTACAATCCATCCTGAATGCAGCAGACAGGCTCATCTACCTGTCCAACCACTGATCGGACACCTCTGCCCTGTGCTGGTCACTGCACTGGCTGCACGTCAAATATAGAATTCAATTTAAACTCTTCACCCTCATCCACAAAACTCTCCATAGGACTGCGCTGCCCCTTTAATTTGAACCTCTCCTTCCTGCTACCAAGACTTCTCCAGAGCAGCACCTGTCCTTTGGAACGTGTTACCCCAAGCTATCCGGGCAATCCCTGACCCATACAACTTCAGGCATTCTCTAAAAAGGCACCTCTTCAGGGAGGCATACCACATCTCCTAAACTAAACCACTCTTTACTCCACCTAATAACATGCTCCCTGTCCTACAGACTGTAGACTGCCATCCCTACTAGCCTCAATCACTAGGAACAGGCAGTGACTGCAACTTTACTTCTTTCAAGAAACTTTCACACACTAGTGCAGGAAGAACAGTTAAAGGGGTTGTCCCGCGAAACAAAGTTGGGGTATACACTTCTGTATGGCCATATTAATGTACATTGTGCATTAATTATGAGCCATACAGAAGTTATTCACTTACCTGCTCCGTTGCTAGCGTCCTCGTCTCCATGGTGCCGTCTAATTTTCAGCGTCTAATCGCCCGATTAGACGCACTTGCGCAGTCCGGTCTTCTCCCTTCTCCCATGATGTGTGCCGGTTCCAGCCTCCTGATTGGCTGGAATCGGCACGTGACAGGGGCGGAGCTACGCGATGATGCGTAGAAGGGTGGCGGAGCCAAAATGCCGATGCTGCCGAGCGGAGCCGAAGGGAGAAGAAGGGAGAAGACGGATCTGCGCAAGCGCGTCTAAAAAGGCAAGAAGACACCGAAATTAGACGGAACCATGGCGACGGGGACGCTAGCAACGGAGCAGGTAAGTGAATAACTTCTGTATGGCTCATATTTAATGCACGATGTATATTACAAAGTGCATTAATATGGCCATACAGAAGTGTATAGACCCACTTGCTTTCGCGAGACAACCCCTTTAATTCTCCGACAGTGCAGTTTTGAGCTGATTGGCTCCTGCAGATGAAGTCTGTGTAATAATGGGGCTTATTTAATATTGAAAATTCTACAGTTTTCTGGCACAGATTCCACCAAAAAACTCTCAAACAAGCTTTGCACCACATTTACTATGTGTTTTAGACACTTTCAGACACTTTTTTTGGCTGTGATCAACGAGTGGTGTTCCGCGGAAAAAGGGGCATGGCCTGATTTTTTTTTCAAAAAATTGTTCCAGATTTTTGGCACAATTTTTGGAGTAAGCTAAATTAAAGGGGTTGTCCCACAACAGCAAGTGGGGTTAAACACTTCTGTATGGCCATATTAATGCACTTTGTAATATACATTGTGCATCAAATATTGGCCATACAGAAGTTATACACTTACCCCCTCCCGCTGCTGGCGTCCCCGTCTCCATGGCGACGACCAAACTTCTCCTCTGGTCGCCGCAACAGTCGCGCTTGCGCAGAGAGGAATCCTCTTCTGGAGGGTCCGGGCTCACAAGCTGCGTCCTGGCTCCTCCCCCTTCTCAGCGTCATCGCGTAGCTCGCCACCGTCACATGGTGCCGATCAGCCAATGAGGTGGCTGTAATCAGCAGTGGAGTTCAGACTGGAGAAGAACATCCACGGTGCACCATGGGAGAAGACCCGCAGTGCACCATGGGAGAAGACCAGCGGTGCACCTTAGGAAATGACGGCGGCCATCTTGGAAAAGATTTTTATAACTTCATGAAACAGCTTCATGGTGAGTAGAAACGCTCTAAAAAAAACGATTTACATGGGTAGTTTGTGATGCTTGCTTAACATGGGGGACTGGGGTGTGAACATTTTTTCGTTTTGGCCGCGGGACAACCCCTAAAAGGTGGTCTAAACTTAGACTAGACAATCTTAAAGTTTCAGCAAAGCTACTATGATGAATTTGGCAGAATTTTAAGACTTTCTAGTCTATGGCCGCCTGCAGACGGCGGGTCGGATCCGGCTGCGAGAATTCTCGCAGCGGGACCCGAGCGTCTGGAGAGAGCAGCGCGGGCACTTACCTCTCCCGCAGCTCTGGCTCTTTCAAGTGCCGGCTACCGGGCAGCCGGCGCATGCGCAGAGTGGAGCCGGCGGCCAGGGAGTGACGTTTCTGTGCAGGGCTCGCAGAAATAGAGCATGCGGCGATTTGTTTGCCGCGTGAGATTTCGCACGTCCAAATCGTGGCCGTCTGCATAGGATTGAATTTGTTAACGCAATCCTATGGCAGCTTCCACGTGCAGAAATCACGCGGGAAATCACGCCGTGGAATTTCGGCACCGTCTGCAGGCGGCCTAAGTTTGCACTTTTTAACTTTTAGACAATATTAGTAAATAAGCCCTAATGTGCCCAAATGCACACAGGTGGGTTGGATTCTGCACGCGGAATCTGACCCTGTCCGTGGCTGAGGACAGTGCTTATCTGTGCTTGCCTGTCAAGGTCTTCACTGCAGATGTGTACGGAAGTGCCAGCCGGTGTGCCGCCACACATGTGCAGTAGAGGATTTTTTAAATTAAACACATGCTTTCCTGCAGAGTCTGTGGCCCATCCGCAATGTCAGTTGCAGATGGTCCACGGATCGGACGGCTTCCATTGACTTTAATGGAATCTGTCCATGCGGGAATCGCAAGAAAATGGAGCATGCTGTGATTTTACACCTGCGAGTGGAAACCGCAATTGGCTTCCGCTTGTGTGCATGAAGAATCTTTTTTGCATTGCATGCAATGTAGGGTTATTGCTGCAGAACCTGAAGGCGGTCGCCCACTCCTGATACGGCAGCAAAAAACCGTCTGTGTGCATTGGGCCTTGCCTGTACAAACTGATCAGCTGAAAATCAAACTGGGAAACTACGGCATTTCGCAGTAAATCGCGAGCGTTTTTTCAACAGCATTTTTGATATCCAATTAACATGAACCTAAAAAATGCCATGGTAAAGGTACATGACCGCTATACAAGAGATATGTGGGAATACAGCCTAAGGGCGCATTCAGATGACGGTATATCGGCTGGGTTTTCACGCCCAGCCGATATACGGCGTCCCTCTCTGCAGGGGTCTTTCTCACTCTCCCCCGCTGCCCTCCAGAGCATGATTGAAGGAGAAGGTAGTTACTGGAGATGAGTGAGGCTCGCTCAAGTAACTGACCTTACCGAGCGTGCTCACTGATCTCTAATTATAAGTATGAGTGAACGGTCTTCTTCTGGGTCCTTCTCCATCTTCTGGGTTCCTGAGTGAAAGTGCCAGCCACACAGGGGTACCTTCATTCAAGGGAAAGAAATCGCAGCAAGCTGCGATTTCCTGCAGGTTATGCACGGACGGCTTCCATTGAAGTCAACGGCGCAGCGTTCTCTTACTGGCACACTGGCAGCAAAGGAGAAGACACCGGACAGGTAAGCACGGGTCACCGGCCTGGCAGCAAGTTGAACTCGGGTGCGGTAATCCTGCATGCAGGGTCCCACCGGCCTGTGTGCAGGTGGCCTTATATAGCAAAAAATACGGCAATTACTAAACAATGTGCTGCTGTGTGCATGAGCCAAACACAAAGCAGCATATTAATTAGTAATATTTAAACCATTTTAAACTCAGCAAAACCGTTTGTTTTACGATAGAAGTCAATGGACACTGAAAACAAATGCATGACAAACATCTGCACTGTATATTTTGTATTGCACCTTTTTGCAGTTTACTCTTTTAAATTAAACCGAGTAGCAAAGAGAAGAAGGTGCAGCAAATCTAAACATGTCTGCAAAACATCAGCACCAACATAGTCATCAAGGTCTGCATGTAAGATGTATGCATTCCTAGGATGTTTTTCTTTGCAGACTGTTTTTGTTTTTTTACCGACCTTGGAAGGATGGAAGGTTAGGTCAACCTTGAGCCGGCTATCTGAATCAAGTGGGAATTGAACCCGAAACCTTCAGGTCATGAGCGAGAGCTTAGGACTGAATTTCTGCTGACTTAACACTCTGCACCAAACGGGGCCCCTAAATGATAACTAAACAAGTATTTTAATTAACATTTTGCAAGCCATATTGGGTCAGCAGGAGTTTTTAGGAAATTTAAAATGTAAAATGCGATATAAACCTAATCATTGCTGTTATTAATTACTACAGTTTTCTTTTTCCAGCTATTACATACACTTTTTTTTTGTTTCCTTTTGTTTATACAGAAAACCAAGGTGACAATCCAGATGAGCTTGGAATGAACATTTCCATGAAGAATCTATAATTTCCATATGTAGTTTAGCTTTGTTGATCAAAAGCCTAATAAATGAGATGAAAAGCAGCATTTGTCTTGGTGTTTGTCTTTTTCTATAGAGCCAAGTAGGGGCAAATAGTGCAAGAGAGGGACTTACTTTGCTTAGATAAGAAGGGCATTTGTGGTCCATGAAGGTGCGGTAATCACAAAGAGACACTGGAGGCAGTGATCATATTTTCTAATAAACTTTTACGCTAAACTACACAACAACATAAATCGGTCACACTGGGAAGAGCCATATGCCTGTTTTGGCCTCATAGGGGACAGTCTCTCAATTCTAGTAATATTCAACCACTTGGGAACAGTCACTTAGGCCGAATTCCCAGGGCCAGGTCGGATTTCGACTGTGAAATCTCGCAGCGGAATCAGACCTGGTGCCCAGCCAGAGACACATACTCACTAGAGATGAGCGAGCATGCTCTGTTCGGGTGTTTTTGAACTCGAGCACCGTTTTTTTCCGAGTAAATGACTACTGGGGGGCGGCATGGTGGAGTGGGGGGTAGCAGTGGGGAACAGGGTGGAGCTCTCTCTCTCTCCCCCCCCCCCCCCCCCTCTGCAACCCCCTGCTCACCCTAGGCGCCCCCCGAATCTTTTCGTTCGAGTAGTCAGTTACTCGGAAAAAGCGGTGCTCGAGTGCAAAAACACCCGAACCCGAGAAATATATGTTGATTCAGTCAAACCAGGACAAACACTTGGAATTCTAATCTATCAGGTGCTTCTAGAGATGAGCGAACGGGCTTGTTTAGACCAATTACTCGATCGAGCATCGCTTTTTTTTCGAGCAACTGTCTAATCGGGCGAAAAGATTCAGTGGGCGTCGGGGGGGAGCGGTCGGTTGCGGGGGGGAGCAAGGAGGAGAGAGAGCTACCCCCACTCCATCCCGCTGCCTCTTGCCCCCCGGCGACCCACAAATCTTTTCACCCGGGTAGGCAGTTACTCGAAAAAGCGATGCTCGTTCGAGTAATTGCCCTAAACGAGCATGTTCTCTCATCTCTAGGTGCTTCCCAGCTCGCCATCATATTTTCACAAGATTTCTAGAGCTATAAGTAAATTTGTTTGGGACACTAGCCTGCTTTGTAGTCAATAGATTGCACTTTGTTGCTCACAAACAGAAGGAGGAGCAGGTTTACGTGATTTTAAGCAATATTATCAAACACTAGGTAGGCAATAGGGTTAGTAATTCCTAGAGACCTCGCTATGAGCCCTTATCGGGACATAGGCGGCACCCTGCACTGTAGTTCCCTGAGAAACGGATTAAGGCAAATATGTCTAGCAATAGCCATCTTCTGATTGGCTTCTTGCATTCAATTTGCTTATTGTTGAAGTGGGAGGAATTGAGTAAAACCTGGGAAAGTGAGCTAGGAGGAAAGGAAGCGAGTCAGCAGGAGAGAAGAAAGTGCGGGGAACTAGAGGAAGTGCACAGTTAGGGCGCCCACCCACTGGCGTTTTTTTACCTGCGTTTTGCGTTTTGCGTTTTTCCTGCACAGGCATAGAGATAACATGTGTTCCTGTCCACTGGCGTTTTTTTTGCGTTGCGTTTGCGTTTTTAACATAGGAACTGTCAGTTGCATATGTGTCCTTATTTTTCTCCTAATGCACCCATGAATGTCAATGGAAATTAACGGAAAAATCGCGGAAAACGCCGCGAAAACGCCGCGAAAAACGCCGCGAAAAACACGCAGAAAGCGCAAACGCCAGTGGGTGGGCGCCCTTAGAGTACGGCAAGATGGAGAAGAGGAAGCAAGGAGAGGACCTGGAGAGTCTGTGAGAAGTGCAGGAGCATAGTGCCAGAATCCGACAGTACCCGAATCGGGAGTGGAGTCCTTTTCATCCCTGCTGGAAGGAGCTGGAGCCAGGGCAGACCCCATGGAGGCTGTGCGGAGAGCAGTTGGCGTAACCGTGAGTATAACAAGTCTCCAAATAGTCAGACGGCAGTGGGGTTGTAGTGGAAGCTGCACCAGTCCCTCCATTCTTCCACAAGTAATCTCTGGGTAACAACCCATGTTTAATTTAATCTGGCAGGCACTTCAGTAGAGAGAGAAAAAATTTAATCGAGGAAAGTATTATCTGCTATTTCATATGTATAGCAGGACTGTTGAAATTGCTGCTATCTGCTGGACTTCCAAGTGTGAACATTGTGCTAGTTTTATCAATGTTACAGTAAACTGTATACCTTTAGTTTACCACAATTTATCTGGACTCATCTCTTTATTTGACTATTGCAAACACCCCATTCTTCATAGACATTGGCGTCACATTGAACTAATACCATTTGCTAACACCGACTAACCTTGTGTAACCCGCCTATTTCGAGAGCCATTGTTCCGTGCAGAGTAGCCACCACTGTGACTAGGGTTGAGCTAGAATACCCACTTAAGTTATTTCTGACAACTCCAGCTCGTTACACCATCAATATAGCTTAGATCTCTCTTTTCTAACCCAAAACTTCTCACTGTCTGGAACCAGATCATTGCTAAACATACTTTTTCACATATTCACATATTCTAGGTCCTCTCTTGCTGTTCTTTAATAATCCAGATTTTCCACCCACCGTTGGACCTAATTCTTTCATGATCTCGGATAAACGAGATTGTACTTTTTTCATGCAGACGCTTCTAGGCACAGAAGAGGCTCATTCTTTGACGATGCTTCATGACACCTGTCCAAAAAAAAATTATCAAGGTTCTCTAAATCAATTAAAATCTTATTTCTCTTTTTTGGGGGCTCCTTGGTGAGCTCCTACAGAATAAAACCCCTCTGAAAAATTTCCAATTAAAGTTGACTCTCCCATTTCGCTCACTATCTTCAGTATACAGTCTTGTACGGCACTCCTCTATCACAACTAGCCTTTACCAAGGCTTGGGAAAATGAGCTTCACACCCAGTTGTGTGATGCAGATTGGCCAGAGACTCATAAACTACTAATGGCATGTTCTACACAGTAAAAATAAGATAAAATACTTACAAGGTGGTACCGTGTTCCTACTACCTTTCGTAGGGCGTCAGATGTGAGCTGGACATGTATAGGTGCGCCTTGGACAATAGTCCATATTTCATGGGATTGCCTGCTCATATTCTTCTTCTGGTCTAAGATTTTCAAATTACAGAACAGTCTTATTCAGAGACGCCTGTTATTATTCCTCTCTCATTGTTCCTGTGCCGCTTTCCAAAATGAAAACAGGGTTATTTAAAAATTTCTTATCAGCAGCTAGACTGGTCATCCCCAGGCATTGGAGATCTACTACTGCTCCATCGTTTAACGAGTAGTAGTGGAGGTTAATTGGTTAAGATAATGGAAAGTCTGATAGCCTGTGACAAATAGAAGTGTGATAAGTTTACAAATACCTAGTTTAGATGGATGAAATTCAGGGATGGAAATGGACTCTATGGTTGGAGGAGAAGGGGTAGTGGGTCATATGCTGCCCTGGCTTTGATTATAACCATTCATCTCTTTCAGGCTACTCACTCCCTCTTCCCCTTTTTTCTCTTTCTTCTTGTCTATGTAGGTTCTTATTGAGTGGTGTCCTTCTTATATTTCTTTTTGCAATAATTTTTGAAATAATGACTAGACATGAGTGAGCATACTCGTTAAGGACAAATACTCTTCGAATATCTACCTGCTTGTCCACAAAGATTCGGGTGCTGGCAGGGGTGAGCGGTGAGTTGCGGGAGTGAGCAGGGGGGAGCGGGGAGGAGAGATCCCCCCCCCCCCCACACACTCTTCCCCGCCGGCACCCGAATCTTTGCGGACGAGCAGGCAGATACTCAAAGAGGACAATACTCGCTCGAGTATTTGTCCTAACAAGTATGCTCGCTCATCTCTAATAATGACAATATTAATATATATGCAGATGTTACTTCATAAGCTTTATTGAATATACACAGATAGAAAGGTTTCCTCTCCAGACAAGTTACTCCATGCATGGCTTTGGTAATTTAAGAGCAGCAGGAAATGGTGGTCATGTTGTTTACAGGGGTAGTAACAATGGTGGCCACTAAGGTAATTAATGAGCAATGGGATGGCTGGGAAGGGTAGATACACTAATGATCTACACAAGTCCACTGACTTTGGACTGCTGGAGACAGACAACTTTGTATCCTCATCCTCCCAGCATTAAGGATGGGACTGACATCTTGGAGGTTTTGTGAACTAGGCCACTGCAGCAGCCCACCAACCATGAGGCCATATACAAGCCATTCTCTGACCTGAAGATTACGCAGTCTCTCTGGTAAAACTGGTATTTTTCCTGATGTCCAGTGCACCTCCATTCCCTTACATATTCAGAACTCATTTACAGGAGTTTTTTGATGAATGTTGTGGGGCATGGTAGTCTCATTGTGTAGTGGGATAGAAACACACCAAGGCAGTTTATTCAGGAAATACAGATTCTATTAATACCAGTGACATCTCAGAGGAGTAGTCTCTCAAATACTGAACCCCGAACACAAGGGGCATACACTTTTTATACAGCTTACACAATAAAAATTTGTTTTATCTATATATGTGCTGATTGGTTACATTTTGCAGCATTGCTACACAGGCATAGCAAATAGAAATGAGCGAGTATACTCGCTAAGGCACATTACTCGAGCGAGTAGTGCCTTAGCCGAGTATCTCCCCGCTCGTCTCTAAAGATTCGGTGACCGGCGCGGGTGACAGGTGAGTTGCGGCGGGGAGAGAGGGAGAGAGAGATCTCCCCTCCATGCCGCTCCCCGCCCACCACCGGCCCCCGAATCTTTAGAGACGAGCGGGGAGATACTCGGCTAAGGCACTACTCGCTCGAGTAATGTGCCTTAGCGAGTATACTGAAAATCAAAAATAGTGGAGAGCGCCACAGGTAGATCCAATCCACACTTGATGGAATATGCGGATGCAATCACGATGCGTCTTCTCCTCAGTACTCCAATCCTCTGAATCAAAGGAGAGCTGCAGATGCAAACTGGGGGGTCTGAAACCAGAACTCCCCCAGATATAACAGAAAATGAAACGTCAGAAAAAAATCCGCACTCAAAAAGGAGTAAACTGAGGACAGGTTCACATGTAGGTAATAGTTTGGTATAACACTTACTTGAAAGGAGGGGGGTATGATGTACAAAAGCCCCCTCCTCAGAGTGTCCTCCACAAAGTATAAAGCTATGCTCCAAGGTGCATAGTATTAATCCAGAAGTTGTAGTCAAACGAAACTTTTAATAAGGCAACGCGTTTCGGTGCAAAACAAGGCACCTTTCTCAAGCCATACATATAAAATGGCGGGGAGAGAGGGAGAGAGAGATCTCCCCGCCGCTCCCCGCCCACCACCGGCCCCCGAATCTTTAGAGACGAGCGGGAGATACTCGGCTAAGGCACTACTCGCTCAAGGCACTACTCGCTCGAGTAATGTGCCTTAGCGAGTATACTCGCTCATCTCTAATAGTAAACCTTTCTTCATAAAAACTGCTGTCTCATTTCCTCACCCTCGCCCTCCTTTTTATGACATCTGCCATTTAACTTGCATTAACTCTTTTTTTATCCAGATCCCAGCTACCGTAATAGCTCCTACCAAGTGCATTTTTCCTTGTTTGATGGCAAGCTTCACCCGCACTAAAGGCCCATTTACATGCAACAATTATCACTCAAAATTCACTGAAACAATGTCTTTTGAGCGATTATGATTGTGTGTAAATGCTACCATCGTTTACTTTTTGACCAAATGATGATTTTTATGGTTCAAAATATATTTTATTTATTCATTTATGTCAGCTAGCACCATTGGTCATTCGATTCAACCATGTCACATCATTCTTATATCTAAGCAATAAAACTGGTTTACATACATTGGCCTCCAATTCGTGTGTAACAAACATTTTCAACCAACTCTATAACGTCTTGACTATCATTCAACGAAGAAACTTTTTATTGCAAGAAAACTACTACTATCACTACTCGTAAAGGTATAAGGAAAGAAGGAAGAGATGAAAGGTTAGAAAAAGAAGAAGCTGGGGGATATAGGGTAATGGAAGGTAAGAGAGGGGAGGGGAATCTGACCTTATTGTCACCTCAAAACCTTTTATCTATATTCCAGCAAACCTAAGATAGGGTAGAGTATGACTGAGGAGGGGCTTCCATTTGAGACACAAATAGTCATGTCCGGGGTGTCACGAAACTGGCTCAGATTGCCAAGTACTTATTGTACCTCATCTCATCCCTAGTACATAATTCCTCCATATATTTGATGTTATCAAGTGCCTCTAACCACATTATCCTAGTAGGTGGAGAGGTAGACTTTAGAGATGAGCGAACGTACTCGTCCGAGCTTGATATTCGTGCGAATATTAGGGTGTTCGGGATGCTCGTTACTCGTAACGAGTACCACGCGGTGTTCCGGTTACTTTCAGTTTCCTCTCTGAGACGTTAGCGCGCTTTTCTGGCCAATTGAAAGACAGGGAAGGCATTACAACTTCCCCCTGTGACGTTCAAGCCCTATACCACCCCCCTGCTGTGAGTGGCTGGGGAGATCTGATGTCACCCGAGTATATAAATCGGCCCCTCCCGCGGCTCGGCTCAGATGCCTTGTGAGTTAGCTGAGGGACAGTGGTATCGTGCTGGAGCTGCTGTAGGGAGAGAGTTAGGAGTTAGTGTAGGCTTCAAGAACCCCAACGGTCCTTCTCAGGGCCACATCTAATAGTGTGCAGTACTGTGTTAGCACTGTATTTTTTTTTTTTTTTCAAAATTGGATCTGCAGAGCATTGCGCCCTGCAATAGGGACAGAAGTGGTGGTTAGGCAGGGAGAGTGTTAGCAGTGAGTGTAGGCTTCAAGAACCCCAACGGTCCTTTCTAGGGCCACATCTATCCGTGTGCAGTACTGTCCAGGCTGCTGTTAGCAGTGTTGCATATTTTTTTTTTTTCTCAAAACCGGCTGTGCAGACCGTTGCATCCGGCATTAATACTACAGGGATAGAATTGTGTAGGCAGGGCCAGAAGACATACATTATTCATTGAATAGACGCAGTGTGGCTTTTCCTTTGAAAAACAAGGGAAAAAATTCTATTTCGCCTGCCTCTGACAGTCCTCAGGGCTCTGGGTACGTGTGTGCTGCGTGCAGAACGTAAAAAAAAAATCAGACGCAGCCAGCTACGTTTTACTGCAGGCTTGCGCCAATTTTTTTCCTGCATGGGAAATCCCTGATCTGCTGGAGCCAATAACTTTGCAGCACTGCAGTTCTGTGACACATTTGCAGGGCCACAACACAGTTATTAAACTTAGTAGTATTCATTGAATACACGCAGTGTGGCCTGTCCTTTGAAAAACAAGGGAAAAAATTCTATTTCGCCTGCCTCTGACAGTCCTCAGGGCTCTGGGTACGTGTGT